>NW_017189625.1:0-48084 GCF_001704415.2 Capra hircus | reverse complement strand
GAACAAGACATGTAGTCAGGAGTTTACTTATGACAGAAATGAAGTCCAAAATAGGATGTGCTCAGGCACTCAGCCAAGTCCGACCGCTTGCGATCCTATGGACTGTAGCCCTCCAGGATCCTCTGCCCACAGCATGTTCCAGGCAAGAATACTGGAGTGAGAGGCCATTTCCTCCTTCACAGGATGTGCCCGACACAGGGATCGAACCCGAATCTCCTACCTTGGCAGCGGACTTTTTTACTGCTGAGCCACCTGGCAAGTCCTGAATAGGAGGGTAATCAGCTAAAGCCCTGGGCTATGGCTCCTCTCGACCTCCCGCTGGCTGTGAGTGGATACAGAAGTGGGAGTGCGTGATGGTGCCCCCTGGTGTCTGCGTCCTGTCTGGAACTCCTACAGAGGGGCTGCACTTCTAGATTCAGGACCTGGAGTGTTCCACAGGGCATGTCCGCAGGCACAGCACCGGAGATGATGGTCATCTGAGTTAAATTCACCCATTCCAGTCCATCTTAGTTCACTGATTCCTAGAATATCAATGTTCACTCGTGCCATCTCCTGTTTGACCACTTCCAATTTACCCTGATTCACGGACCTAACATTCCAGCTTCCTATGCAATGTTGTTCTTTACAGCACCGGACTTTAGTTTCACCACCAGTCATATCCACAACTGGGAGTTGTTTCCGCTTTGGCGTAGCCTCTTAATTCCTTCTGGAGTTATTTCTCTGCTCTTCCCCAGTAGCATAATGGGCACCTACCAACCTGGAGAGTTCATATTTCAGTGTCATATCTTTTTGCAACCAGAAGTCAATATAGTAATGTAAAGCAATCATCCTCCAGTTAAAAATAAATAATTTTTTAGAAAAAGCTATACTGAAGGATCTATGCCTGCTGAGTAACAACGTCATCTTAAAATCAACTCATTTCTTTTTACCAAGAAACCAAAGCGGAAACCAAGACCATTGCCGAACCTGGCACAGTCAGCAGAAAAATACCATTCCCCCTGCATCTCTAGCTCACATGTGTGGAAAGAACAGCTGAGTGTGATTTCCAGGGAGGATATGCTGGATTTGAGAATACTCAAAACACTCTGCCATGAAGTCTAGATAATAGAGCAGGCTAGGTTGAACATTTCCCCCAAGAGAAAATCTATTTCACAAAAACCACTCAAGTGTGGAAAGAAAAAACATCAAAAGTCCAAACAGTCATGGCACATTTCATGAACCACAAAATCTGATACCTTTCCTGGGATTACAGAATAAAACGTATAGCTTCACTTAAGTATAAAATGCCACTTATAAAGACAGATTCTATAGTCAAATAGACCAGTGTGTGATCGACAGTTTTTGTTTTTAAAGCCGGACTGATAAACCGTATTGAACTGTATTTTAGAAACAAACATTCCAGGGTATTTTTCTTAAAAGAAAAAAAAAAATTATGTGACTCAAAAGACCACTTATTAAGATTTCTGAAGTCTTTAAATCATTGGTCTCTACTGGCATTTTTCCTACACTCACAATGGAAGTCTGTGGGAACTCATGTGGTTTTTCAATCTCTACCCAATACTTTGGCCACCTGATGCAAAGAACTCACTCATCTGAAAAGACCCTGATGCTGGGAAAGATTGAAGGCAGGAGGAAAAGGGGATGACAGAGGATGAGATGGTTGGATGGCATCACCAACTCAATGGACAAGAGTTTGAGCAAGCTCTGGGAGTAGGTGATGGACAGGGAGGCCTGGCGTGCTGTGGCCCATGGCGTCACAGTCAGACACGACTGAGCGACTGTACTGACTAACCCATAAGCATATATTTCATCTCAGTTTTCAAGATACATTTTTATTATTAAAATCTATACAGAAACTCATTAAAAATGTTTTTAAAAATCTGCCAATCCAATGTCAGAGATGAGCTCCATCACATAACACTGGGCATGTCTGTTAACACAACTGAGCCACAATTTCCATCTGAAATCTCTCTTAAGTTTCTCCAAATTTTATCAGAATGCAGAAGTGTTTTTCCAAAAATCTTAATGTTGATGATTGCTGAGTGATGGTTGGTTATAGGTGATTTTGGTTTATTTTTAAAGCACTCATTATTTTCCAAATGTTTCTACCTATTTTTTAAAGAAATTCATAGCTATTAAACCCCTCAGAAGTTGAATGCCAGAGTTTACTCAAGGAAGTCTGACATTTAGTGGGAGAGTGGCATGACACTAAGCAGGCACTAAGCAGGTAAAACCCAGCACTACCAATGGGGAACGTGGGCCACCGGCAAGTGAGAACAGCAGATGACAGGCCTACAGGCACTGCCAGAGCCGAGAAGACCCGAACTCCACAGGCACCGAGCTGGGATTTCTCACTTCTCGGCTCTTCCTGTGGGCTTTCTTTTGTATATACATGTATACTTAGGTTGCACCGGGTCTCAGGTGCAGTATGCAGGATCTAGTTCCAGGACCAGGAAGCAAACCTGGCTCCCCTGCACTGGGAGCGTGGAGCCTCAGCCCCTGGACCACCTGGGAAGAACATTAGGGATCGTGGGCTTTCAAAGTGACAGCTTGGGGATCACTTCCTCTGCCAGTAACTGTCACCAGTTTCTTCCACTGGATTCCAGGCCCAGGCACCCGGGCTGGAATACCACCGCCCCTCAACAGCACACGCACCAGGTGGTGGGGGTTTACTCTCCCACTCGGCGTTTCCCATCATCTGCTTAGCTATCCTCTCGGCACTGCACTGCTCCCGTTTCTGCTGTATGAGCCGCTGAAGCTCAGCTTTACACGTTGTGATCCGGATCTGGGAAGTGGACGGTAAAATTGTGCTACTGAAAACCTGTACTGTTGGTTTTCTATTTTGGACATTTGTCACTTCTGGAACCTGCAAAACCAAAAGAGTAAGTATCTGTGTCATAAGTAAAGTCTGTTTGATGATTAAAATCTACCCACGTTCTCTCTATTACACCAGACTTTTGTCCTTATTAATGTACCAATTTTTAAATCCATCTAAATACAGGGACATATTTTCTCAGTGAAAATCTAATTAAAATAAAGTTTAACCACTAATTCCAAATCTCCATATTTTAAAAACATTCTCAGTGTAGCAATAACATTAAACAAAAATACTCATTAACTGAGACAAAGAAAGTGAATTTTAATTTATCAGTTGATTCAATTAAAATAGAATTGCCTAGGGAAGAATTAACGCAAATTAAAAAATTTACTTCAAATATATCTAAATCATGACATTTCTCACACAGAGTAAACTTGGGACTTTTCTTCCCAGAAGTATTTTTGCTATCTTACAGATATAACTATGCTATATTAAATGAAGAATAAAAGATTTTAAAGGTTCACTGCAGCCTAGGAGTAGAATCCTAGTTCATAATGACGTCTTCACCCCCAGTTTCAGATCACCTTATTTGGTGCTTTCAATACTAGACTTCCCTTTGACTATGAAGATAAACCTCTCGTGCAAAGAAAAACGTCCTTCCTAAAAGACAAGTCACTGTACTGATTTTTCCGGTACAGTACACAGCCTCTAAACATCCAAAACAGTAGAATGAGATCCACAGACAAAACGCGCGCTACTGCCGGATGACAATACCTGCGGAGAAGTCGACAAAGGGACGCAGATAGCAGCGGAGGACTCGGAACGAGGCGGCTTCCCAGCCGGCATCACCTCCTGATCACTCCCTTTAGGCAGGGCCTGCTGCATGCTCGGTGGCTCCAGAGAGCCAAACATGCTTTTCCACTCTTCACTGACATTTGAGTCTTGTTTCCCATGTTTTCTAGCTATGAAAAAAGATCAGAATAATCTGAAGGAAGCCTCTATGACAAATCCGTGCTTGTATTACTCTCTTCGTGCATGGGGCAGAGGAAGGGGGATAGCACGGACTCATGAGCTGTTTGTTCTTCATGAGGGCCGATTTATTTATATTCACAGAGAAACATGTTAGTTCTCATTTCATCTCTAGGGCAGATGGACAGATGCACTTTCAGTAGTGTTAGTAATTAGACCTAACTGCTGCCTAGTTGTCCAAGGCTGGCTCAATTTCAAGGAACCACCTTATCTGAAGAACCAACAAAAAATATAACTTTTTCAAATGTCCTGACTACACTGATAAATATGACCTCTCTATATCCAGAGTCAGTTACATGGGGTGAAAAAAAGAAATGAAAGGTCATCTGCATTCTTATGCATATTCCTTCACAGGTCTGTCAGCGTTTCTATGAGGAATTTCCAGAACTGAAAACATAAGTCAAATAGTAAAAAAAAAAAATCATATTAATAATATGTTCCATTTATAAGCTCAAAAACAGTGAATTTAGTGAAAATGCCCATTCCCTGCCACTTGCTGACACAAGCATCATCAGTCTTCACTAGTCACAAAGGCAGAGAATGGCATCTCGTTTCTATTTGCATTCATTTCATTGTTTACCTTTTAAATGTGAATTTCTATTCTATCACTTGTATGTTCAAATCCTTCACTATTTTTCTCTCGGGAGCTTGTGGTTTTCCTTATCAACTATATAAATGCTTTACATTTTATGGCTATAAATCAGGGGTCCCCACCCCCAAGTCGTGGCCGGTTAGGAACCAGGCTGCATAGCAAAAGGTGAATAGCCAGTGAAACAGAAACCAACCTCATCTCTCACCTGTGGAAAAATGTAAACCGTTAACAGTTAAGTTGCAAATAGTTTATTCCAAGTTCAACAGTTAGAAGTCTTTTCTTTTTTTGAAAGTAATTCATCAGCTGCCCTCAAAATCTGATACTAGAATGCTGTTGTTAGGTTGCTAAATCGTGTCTGACTCTTTGCAGCCACATGGACTGTAGCTCACCAGGCTCCTCTGTCCATGGGATTTTTCAGGCAAGAACACTGAAGTGGGTTGCCATTTCCTTCTCCAGGGGATCTTCCCAACCCAGGGATCAAACCTGTGTTTCCGCATAGCAGGTGGATTCTATACCACCCAACCACAGAGAAAGCCCGATGCTGGAATATAAGGATTTTAAAAGGCATGTACTTGGAAGTGAGCATATCTCCACAAAAGGTGCAAGGGAAGAATGCATGAGATTTTAAAACCCTTACACAATCAATGTCAATGGCACAAGAGCCAACAGGTTTAAATCTCAAGACTGAAAATCATGAAAATTCCATGTACAGAGGAGCCTGGTGGGCTACATACAGTCCATGGGATCACAGAGTCAGGCACACGGTACGACTAACACTTTCACTTTCAAATCATGAATGCATCTCTCCTTTGCAGGACTAGTCAATTCACTGGCCATTACCCACTAGTAACAAGCTAGGAAACTTCACCCTCATTCTACATATTGACCTTGGGTTGGTGCTTAAAGGATTAAAAAATAGAATGTTGCCTTCAATCATATACTTCCACAGAGGCAGCCAGGCTTTGGAGTCAGACTTTGGACTGAATTCTGACTTCACACGTACAAATCCAGGAATTTGCAAAGTTACTTAATTTCTCAACTGTACGTCCGCTTCTCCACCTTTCCTCTCCTTAGCCTTCATGCTATTAAATATAAATGGAGTCATCCACTCACTGTATTTGAAAGTTCTACATGTGAGAAATGTGACTTCTTAGTTCCACTACTAAAAACTTATGCAACAACTAATAATAACAAGCTAACACGCACACACAGAAATGTACTAACCTCGCTTGTCATCTGGTTCCTGTTTGGTTTTAACAAGGTCAACTTGTCTCCCAGTTATACCTAAGGCTGCCAAATCAATTACACCTTTCTGACTACTGTCATGGAGATGACTCTGATCCACTATATTGGCCTTTGCTTTGTTCGATTTCATCATGAAGTCTTTCAGAGCCAAAAGCTTCTCTTCCTCTTCCTCTGTCATTCCCTAAAAACAAATAAAACCATATGTCCTACATTATTTTGCAAGTCATAAGAGGCCTCAAAATGACTAACAACTGAAGGGTCAAACCACTCATTTTAAAATTTAAGAGTCAGAACAGTAAAATGAAGCAAGCAAAGGCAAGAGAAAAAGAAATGATCAATACAGAACAACATTACTCTGATCTCCGAGGACACTCGCCTTCTATTGGGCATTTTCTACTTTGTATCATGATTTATATCTTCACATTCTTTCTAAAAGGCAACATTCAAATATAATTCGCCTTTGAAATCTCCAAAGAACTTCATACAGTGCCCGGTAGATCTTTAATCTATAACTTTGAATAAACAAACCTTTATCAAACAAATCTAAACAAAAATTCTGCAAGTACAGTATGAAGCCGAAGAAAGCGCGTGTACTGGGACTTTGTCCCTAGATGTGCTGGAACATGTGGTGGGACCCTGCTGGGAAGGCACTCTGTGACACATGAAGCACTCTGAGCATTCTGAACACACGCCTCATGGACTGACAGGCAAATGGAAGCAACACACTTGCATTCTTCAGGTAACAGGAAGACTAGAGTCAGGCCGCTTCGGTTCAAATTCCAGCCGCACTACTTACAATCTGTATGGCCGTGAGCAAGCCACCCACTGTCTCTGGACCTCTATTTACCTATGAGGATAATTACCAGCACCCATCTTATAAGACTATTATAAAATTTCAGTGAGTTAATCCACATAAGACAAACCACTTCAAGTCAAGTGAAGGGAAGTCGCTCAGTCGTGTCCGACTCTTTGCAACCCCATAGACTGCAGCCTGCCAGGCTCCTCTGTCTATGGGATTTTCCAGGCAATAGTACTGGAGTGGATTGCCATTTCCTTCTCCAGGGAATCTTCCCAACCCAGGGCTCGAACCCGGGTCTCCCGCATTGTAGACAGAGGCTTTACCGGCTGAGCCACCAGGGAAGTCCAATGAATACTCATTTAAATAATGAATTCGATGTGCAAAGTAAACATTCTGGTACTTGGAGCAGTTCTGCATTTTCTTGACTTTCCAAACTCCACAAACTCCTGTAGAATGTTTTGATTATGCAAATGAAAAAAGTAATCAAATGGCAATTCCCTAAGGCCTCAATCTAAAATCCCTCTAAAACTGGAGCTTAAAGTAATAGTCACAATCCACTGGCACAAGAGGAAAATCAACTCGAGAAAGTCAAAAAGCTAAGAAATAGTGAAATAAAATAACATGAAAGTATACTACTTGTACAACATCCTTGACAAATTTTTTCCAATATTAACCTGAAATTCATTTATTGACATTTCTCCTAACATCTGCTTAGACAATGACACAGCTAACAGTTCTACTCTTTCTAGCCTACGTTTCAGCTCACAGGAAAGGACAGCTCTGCTTCAGTCCACACAAGGGAAGGCCAGAAAGAAGGCTGAGTGGAGAGACTCCCCGACCATGGAGCTCTAGACAGATTCTGCTCAGCAAAAGCAGCCAGTCACAAAAGTTACGTCCTGTGTGACCCCATTTACACGGAACACCCAAGACAGGCACACTCCCAGAAACACCGAGCCGACCCAGAGAGGGAGCCGCTGCTGACACACAAGGGTGCCCCCTGCAGGCTGACGGAAATGTCCCGGGGGGCTTCCCTGGCAGCTCAGATGGTAGAGTCAGCCTGCAATGCAGGAGACCCCCCTGGGTCAGGAAGATCCCCTGGAGAAGGGAATGGCTACCCACTCCAGTATTCTTGCCTGGAGACTCCCAGGGACGGGGCAGATTGGCAGACTACATACTGTCTGAGTGTTTCCCCAAAGAGTCAGACACGACTCGGCAACTTCACATATTATAGAAAATGTTATAGAATTAGACAGTGGTGATGGTTTCACAACTTTGTGAATACACTAAAAACCACTGAAGTGTATGCTTTTAAACACTAAATGTCTATGAATTATATCTCAATTAAAAAATGTTAGGAATGCATCATCAAAACACAAAGAAAAAACCCTGACAAGGACTATCAGCTCAGTTCAGGTGCTCAGTCATGTCCGACTCTCTGAGAACCCATGAACACCAGGCTTCCCTGTTCATCACCAACTCCCCGAAGCCTGCTCAAACTCATGTCCATCGCATCGGTGATGCCATCCAACCATCTCATCCTCTGTCGTCCCCGTCTCTCGCCTTACATCTTTCCCAGCATCGCGGTCTTTTCCAATGAGTCAGTTCTTCACATCAGGTAGCCAAAGTATTGGAGTTTCAGCCTCAGCATCAGTCCTTCCAATGAATATTCAGTACTGATTTCCTTTAAGATGGGCTAGTTGGATCTCCTTGCAGTCCAAGGGACTCTCAAGAGTCTTCTCCAACACCACAGTTCAAAAGCATCAATTCTTCAGCGCTCAGCTTTCTTTATAGTCCCAACTCTCACATCAATACATAACTACTGGAAACCCACAACTTTGACAAGATGGACTTTTGTTGGCAAAGTAATGTCTCTGCTTTTTAACAGGCTGTCTAGGTTGGTCGTAGCTTTTCTTCCAAGGAGCAAGCGTCCTTTAATTTCATGGCTGCAGTCACCATCTGCAGTGATTCTGGAGCCCAAGAAAATAAAGTCTCTCACTGTTTCCATTGCTTCCCCCTCTATTTGCCATGAAGTGATGGGACTGGATGCCATGATCTTAGTTTTCTGAATGATAAGCTTTAAGTCAGCTTCTTCACTCTCCTCTTTCATTTTCATCAAGAGGCTCATTAGTTCTTCTTCACTTTCTGCCATAAGGGTGGTACCATCTGCATATCGGAGGCTACTGATATTCCTCCTGGCAATCTTGATCTAGCTTGTGCTTCATCCAGCCTAGCATTTCTCATGATGTACTCTGCATAGAAGTTAAATACGTAGGATGACAATATACAGCCTTGACATACTTCTTTCCCCATTTGGAACCAGTCTTTTGTTCCATGTCCAGTTCTAACTGTTGCTTCCTGACCTGCATACAGATTTCTCAGGAGGCATGGAAGGTGGTCTGATAATCCCATCTCTTTCAGAATTTTCCACAGTTTATTGTGATCCACACAGTCAAAGCCTTTGGCATCATCAATGAAGCAGATGTTTTTCTGGAATTCTCTTGCTTTTTCGATGACCCATTGGAGGTTGGTAACGATCTCTGGTTCTTCTGCCTTTTCTAAATCCAACTTGAACATCTGTAGGTTCACGGTTCACGTACTACTGAAGCCTGACTTGGATAATTTTGAGCATTTCTTTGCTAGTGTGTGAGCTGAGTGCAATTGTGCAGTAATTTGAGCATTCTTTGGCAATGCCTTTCTTTGGGACTGGAAAAAAAACTGACCCTTTTTAGTCCTGAGGCCCCTGCTGAGTTTTCCAAATCTGCTGGCATATTGAGTGCATTTGTTCGTAGTGATGCATCCTAAGGCCCACTTAACATTGCACTTCAGGACATATGGCTGCAGGTTAGTGATCTCACCATCGTGACTATCTGGGTCTGAAGATCTTTTTTGTATTATTCTTCTGTATATTCTTACCACCTCTTCTTAATATCATCTGCTTCTGTTAGATCCACACTGTTTCTGTCCTTTATTGAGCCCATCTTTGCATGAACGGTTCCCTTGGTATCTCTAATTTTCTTGAAGAGATCTCGTCTTTCACACTCTATCGTTTACAGCAAAAGTGTAGTCCCTTAATATCCGTCAGACTTCTGCTTCCAGCCATGATGTATAACAGGGACAAGATTTACCCTCCCATTTAAAACAACTCTGAAACCAGACAAAAAATATGAGATGACACTTTTCAGACACTGGAAAGCACGAAGCACAGGGCTCTGATTCCCCCAGATAAAGGTGAGTCCGATGACTGTCCCAGCTTACTCTTTGGAGAGTTTCCAGACCATGGCATGAGGAGGGTGATGGTGGGGGGGACTCGGGAGTTCATCAGAGCCATGTTCAAGAGACAAATCAGAGTTCCAGGAAGCCAAATGGCCAAGCATGGGGCAGAGCCTTGAAGAAGAGAGAACCCCTGCCAAGCCAGAGCTGTGGTCAGGGTGCCGCCAGTCTCCCACCGAGCGCTGAGCTACATGTGTATGAGCACCCGCACCTGGGACCAGGAAAAGGCAACAGAAAGCAGCAAGCCAAACAACCCCAGAGCTGACAAGGCCGGGGATCACTCACTCTGCTCCTACCAGCCGGAAGTGGGAGACCTCTTACCGCACAGAGCATCACGTCCTCACGAGTCCCTAGGAATCGAGCTAAGCTGGCCACTGACCACAGGCTGATCTGGATCTCTCCTAACAAAGCTCAAAACCAAGGCGTAACATCATCAAACCAACTCCAAATAACTTTCACTGTAGAACAAATCCAACACTATACAGTCATCCTCAGGACCCCCAACAAAATCCAGATGCTTGATCCCCTCAATAAAATGGCAGCACAGTATTTGCAAGGAACTGACAAACGCCTTCCTATATACTTTAAATTACCTCTAGATTACTTATCATATCTAAAACAATGTCAATATTATTTTTAAAAAGTTGTAAATACAATGTAAATAATATGCAAATAGTTACCAGTATGAGGCAAATTCAAGTTTTGCTCTTCGGAACTTTCCGGAATTTTTTTTTTTTTTTAATATTTTTGACCCACGGTGGTTGAATTCATGGATGTGGAATGTGTGGATACAGAGGGCCAACTGTGTAGTGTAAAGCGATTTAGCACCCAAAAGTATAAAATTCACAATCAAGAGAGAAAGAAAAATGGATGGCCAGGAGTCAGAGATTAGACGAAAACTTACATTTTATTGTATATCTTCTTATATACCTTTTCAATTTTACACCATGCATCGATACCAGCAAGTCAAAATGTTTTTAGTTAAAAAGATGTACAAGTTTAAAATGTTAATTAAAGTATCTGTTCTAGCATCTGATTAAATGAATATGAAAAAAAAAACAGGGAGCTCTTATTGATGAGATCAATCTAAAATAATCCTGACGTGTTACCTCCAGATGGGAAATCCTACTGTAAATCTGGAGGACAGGCAGATTTCCACTCCCACAGAGGTAATGTTCCAGAAGTGTACTTTAAGTCTATTATCTGGTACTCTGAATATATCAGGGAAGCAATGCTAGGCTGCTCTGGAGAGGCCTCTGTTAGTCACACCGTATCTCAAGTGTCCCCAAGTGGTCCTACAGAAAAGAGCCCTGAAGAACCCCAAGCCAAAAAAAAAAAAAAAGAATTCTGCAGGAGGGTAAATTCTGCAGAGGCTAATTTCTCCCCTCTGTATTCCTGACATTAGGACAAGGACTCAGTTCCCACCTCCAAAGCCTCCTCTGGCTTCAGGCCTCTTCCAGGAATCCCAACAAACTCAGAAGCACAGGGACCAAAAAGACAGACTCGCAAAGGGCTGGAAGAGATGAGCTGCCCAGGGGCCTCTTCCTAAGTCCACATAAAACCCCAGCAAGCCTCTCAGCTTTAGTTCCTTAGCCTCTGGGCACTCTGACAGGCAAGATGGCACTTTGCAGTGGTGGGGCAGGGGTTGGGGGAGGCATGTAGAGTGAAGACAGGTTTAGGTTCCGACATTAGCTTTGAAATGTAATTCACTAACTATGCATGCATAGGAGCTTAACTACCCTCACTGAGCCTCAGTTTCCTTATCTAACAAAATGATGCCAATATCTACTCATCAAACCTATTTCAAGGACAGGCACACAACACAGAAAATAGACTCACTGTGTGTTCTCAAGCCGGGGAAGCCGGTGCCGTGCTGTGCAGCTCAGGGCCTCGGAGACTCTAGCCTGCCGTCCCTTCCGGCAGCAGCACCTAGCCCTTGAAGCAGAGCATCCCTGCCCCTGAGGAGTCTCCTGAGACCATCTGTGACTAGTCCCCTAAGATTATTCACAGAAACGGCATACAACAGGGGATTCCGTGTTCCCCGTTTCCACTCACAGAAAGGAGATGAGTGAGGACCTCAAGCACTGAGGCTCAGGAGCACAAGTCAGGGAGAGTGCAGTGCTTCCATTGGGACCCCAGGGGTGCAGGCTGGTGCCGGGGAGCCCGCAGGGCACCGGGGCTGGGAAGAGGAGCAGCAGGACGCAGAAGGGCTATGGATGCCGCCCCTCCCCTCGCCCTCCCTTTGCCCCGGGCAGCGGGAAACTGACACCCACTGCACGGGGACAAGCAACAATCAGGAGCTAAGGCGGCTCCACAAAATGACTAACGACTTACACGGAAGAGAAGACTTCCGCATAGAAGATTTCAGCTTAATATACAGGATTTGCATGGAAGAGAGGGATACAAAAGAATCACACTATTCACGCTCCAAGAAACATCTAAACTGGGGTGCTTTTTATTGCATGAGGAAATCTTTTTGATAGGATAAGAATTACTTGCTCAGAAGAAAGAACTAGAAAATGTGATTCCATACCCAATTTTCCATAAACTGGAAAATACATCTAACGTACAAGCCAAGGTTAAAAGAAAACTCCAAGAAACAAGCTCTCTGGCAATTCAAGTCATATCAAATTGAAGTCCTCTGAAACACAGGAAACAGAAACACTGGTTTGCAAGGGACTTTCAGAGGCACCTTAAGTCTCCAGATAAACTCAGACCTCAAAGAACCAAGGTGGTTATTAACCAGCATCCCACAGAAGCCTATTGCAGCGTTCAATCACCCAAACCAACATGTGGGCATCAGACAGCACCAGACAGTCAGTGACAGGCATCAATCTGAGAAAGGATTTATCTCCCGAAGCGGACCGATTCTCTCTCCACAGCAGGTGTTTTCTCCTCTTCGTTTCTCTTAGACAAGACAGTGACCAATATTCATGCTCTTAACCATCATGCCCCACAGACTTAAAAGTCACTTATTCGTGGTGACCCCAAGCATTCACTTTAAGGCCCACGGACATCTTTTCAGGAACCGCACCCTTTCTTTCTAACCAGTTACACTCCTACTTCGTCTTCCCTAGGATCCACACGTCCCTCTAGAACAGGATGCTGAGTCTAGATGTGAATAATGCCAAGCATAATAACAAGGATTCCTACTCCTAATGCGATTTGTTACCAAGGGTTCAAACCCACAGATTTCCAAGATACAGCAGTAAACTGCGGGTTTATTCGATCTAAGACACATTGTGAGTCCCAGCATTTTAGCTGCTTGCATACAGCGAAGACTCTAAATTTGAGCTGAATTAAACCAAGAGTTTTCTTTACTGCATTTGTGTTCTGTAATTTTTTTTCTAACAGCCACAAGGCCACCCTCAGTCAGCAGGTTTTCCCAATAGCTTCAACCACTTCTAAAAAACATTACTCTCTCCATAGAGTGCTTAAAATCTCTTCTTTTTTCATCCCCAAGAATATTCTCCTTGTCAATGCATTTATAATAAAAGGCGTTCAACAGTAACCAAGAGGACTTTTTTAGATAGATTTAACTACCTGGTGAGTTGGCTGATAGAAACCAGCCTACAAAGGTTATCTTTTGTCTAATCCAAACCGCAGAAAAGTAAGAACTGTAAAGCATATAGATAAGCAGTCTCTCAACTCCTAAACCTGGCCTTTCAAAATATCCAACAATGATAAAAGCAAAGAGTAACACGAATAACAATTTCTGAGAAACAAGGAGAATGGTGCAGATTTCTAACAAACCACGTAAATATCAGGTTTATTTCAGTGAAACACAACTAAAAGTTATTACAAATGAATGCCATTTTTCAATCCCAGAAACACTCCTTTCTTTCATTAATAGTTTAAGAGCCAAACTTGCTTGCTTGTTCAGTCCCTTCAGTCGTGTCTGACTCTGCGACCCCATGGACCACGGCCCGCCAGGCTCCCCTGTCCATGGGATTCTCCAGGCAAGCATACTGGAGTGAATGGCCATTTCCTTCTCCAGTGATAAAGTAAGAAGTGAGTGAAGTGAAGTCGCTCAGTCGTGTCCGACTCTTTGTGACCCCACGGACTGTGGCTTACCAGGCTCCTCTGTCCATGGGATTTTCCAGGCAAGAGTGCTGAAATGGGCTGCCACTGCCTTCTCCAAAGAGCCAAACTTCTATGGCTCAAAAGAGAATTAGCAGTCAAAGCAGTAGCAATCTCTAGACCTGGCTTCTAAGAAAGCCTTAACAAACTTCAAAAAAGGAGGTCATATTTTTAGCAATATTATCCATCTTTCACAGATAGGTAAATTGTTCTCAGGATGAAAATTTTACTTTACAAACTCTAGGAAAGAAAGAATGATGATTCCCCACACTGGATTAATCTATTATGAAAAGGAAAGACTGAAGGGAGTCACAGCCACTTTTTTGCAAAGGATATCCAAGGTCATTTACCCCAACCACAGGGAAAGCACACTGGGCTTAGAAAAGTAGGAGAAAGCTAGGGAGGAATAGGAACTTGCAAAGGCAAAATGAGTATTTTAGGATGCTTTAGCAACTAGAGTCACCTCTCAAAAGTCCATTCAATTTAAATATCTATCAATATTTTGATAGCTGGCTGTCCAGCAAAATGAAGGGTATCTACACTGACAAGCTGGATAAATAATTGCCTGGTACAAACCAAAGACCCAAAGTTAATCAACAGGTGCTACACTGCTTGGGAAGGGGTGGGGGAGGGGTGGGGAGCAAGAGGGGTCAGTTGTCTGGAGATTAAAAAGAGAAAAAAACGAAAGAAACCAGAACCAGTGAGTGCTCTAAAAACCAATTTTGGAAAAAGCCTGATTCCAATTTATTATCAATGTGGACTTGGGCTGAAATCAGCTATACACTTACAACAAAAGCAGGTCCATCAATATATATTCCTGCTACACTTCCCTTAACAGAAGATGCTTCAGACACTGCACAAAAGGAGAAAGGGTGAGCCACTGAGCGCTGTGTTACACTCAACATGCTGGACAGCATAGCGGCTCCCTGGACTCCTCTCACCTTCCAGAGCGTTTGTTCATGAACATTAACTACCTTGAAAGAAATGGGAGAAGTCTGTAGTCCAATTTAAATCTTTAAAAGTTTAAATAAAAACAGGACTCTCCAAACCTCTTTCTTAAAGGGGCACAGTTGGAAGGGAGGATTGATTCCAAGCTGGAACATGCATACCTGTATTATTGGTTGAGTAATATATGGGTCAAGGTAAGGCAGCAGTTTGCAGTAGACATCAGTTGTGCTTAGTTGGTGAGCTACCACGGTGATAAATCCCACAGCACCATAGCGTATCTATAGGTTGGGATGACACAGAAAGGGGGCTAAGAGGGAAAAAAAAGGCATGGATTCAACCACGTTCATAAAGAGTTCCACACTATCAAGATACCATGTTCATAAAGAGTTTCCCACTATTAAGATCAACAAATGCTTCCCTTACAACACTACTGATACAGGGATTATACCAAATGTTACTATCAGGTTGCCTCTGACTGTCCTGGGACATAAACTGAGCCAGGCGAACACTCTGATGTCATACTATTCCCGCCCATAACTATGAACAATACCCTAAGGGGGCAAAAACAGGTCCCTCTTTCCTTGGGATTCAAATTGTCATGTTTTCAGTCAGGGCTGACGATGGGGGACACGTCCTCACTCACGAGACTGACTTAAAAACCACAGGACAGAGACTCGAGTCCCAGCAGCACACGGCAGACTGTGACCCCATGTCATCCACCTGACGGAGGTCCAGGGACGCACAGCCACCACACAGGCAAGGAACGGCGAAGGCGTTTCTCCTCCAAGTCGCGGCTTGGATGAAGGGAATGATCTCACCTGACTGACACTCATTTACAGGCAAAGATCTGATCGTATCAAAGACGAATACTCATGAATTCATTCACAAGGCAATATGAATTGAGACTGAAAGGCAGAAAACATATGCTGCCCACTGTTAAAGAGTTAAGATGGGCCACAGTCCATGGGGTCGCAAAGACTAGGACATGACTTGGCCACTGAACGACGACGACAAGAGGGAAAGGTCAGTTTTCACAAATTCAAAGTGGGAAGACTGATTAATATCAATTATAGTTATCACCACCACCAACCCAATTCCCATTAAGAATCACTAGAACAGACTAACCACACATAAAGACAGAACAACAGAGAGAGGCACACAGTTTATCATCTGGTTTTTAAGTAAGTAGGTGTTTCTAAGTTATTAAACACATTTTTCTTTTCAACAGTTCAAAATGCCAACAAATGACTGTTTGCTTGATTTTTCTCAGCAAGGCTCGTCTTCATCCCCATAGGTAGTATCACATTCAGTTCTAGTTCCAAGGGAGTTCCACATCCAAAATGCTCCAAATTTATTCTATACCTTAAGATAATTACTTTTATGTTAAACTTAAGATACTTGAAGACCCCGACGAGAAACAGCAGAACTCAGAAAAATCTCTGTAGATTTTGACGAGAGGTAAAAAACTATATTTTATGATAATTTTTGCTTGAAAATGGACAGACATCCATTTTGCAGATAAATAAAATGCTACTTATATACTATATTAAATATCAAAAGTAATTTCCAAATAAGCAACAGAATACATTATGTGAAGTTATAATATATAAATACATATATATACAGAGGATTTTCATCAGAATAAAGAATATCAAAGTCAAAAGCAAGGAAAATTTGACCCTTAAAAGGCAATGCCACTTTCACAGGAGGAAAAAGAACAACGTTGATGTGAGAAATGAGCAGGAAAATATTCCAGGCAGCAAGATATTTGTTAGGATGATACATTTTCTCTTTCATATTCTTATGTGAAAAGGGGTGCTTTCTACATCTGCCTTATACTACACAGGACAAGAAACTCAAAAGATGTTCTACCTCTTTTATTATATTAGTAATTTTTGCTTCCCAAGCTATTAGCTCTTTAAAAACTGAGGAAAAAAGAGGATTCCCTCAAGGTTTAGTACTTTGTCGATTACACACACAAAAAAGCATTTCAGTGTAGCAGAGATTTTTATCACAATTACATTGCCAACACTCAAAACTTCACTATTAAATTCTTTTTAACATAATCATCAACAAATTCAAATTAGGATTACAATCTAAAAGAATGATTATAGATATTGTTAGAGTGTACAATAAGAAATCTACATATACTCAAATTTCCACAACTTTTTTCTTTGGAAAATCTATATTCATGCATAAATACTTCCAGAAATTTTATACCTCTACTATCTAACCATCTAATTTATATAATCAAAATAATTTCTTTGTCTTTTTTTCTCCAAGGATTACCTCAAGAAAAACTTACCAATCAAATCTAACTAATTTTGAGTTTTTATAAATTCTATTGGCAAAGCATTAAGCAGTAATAAAATATTTTATCTCAAAAGGTAATTGTCTAAGATTTCATGTCTTCTCGGTACAAAGCCAACTTGCAATCTCACATTGGTTACTTCCTTAAAATGAAGTGATACAAAAACTAATAAAAGCTTCTAATATTTTTACTTTTACAAAGGGTCACATATACCTGTTTGTTCTTATTCTGAATTTTAAATTGATAAGCATAGGTTAACTATTATAAAGGTCAAGGAATTATCCTTTCATTGGTTAATAAAATTACTAACAGTAGTAATGGCGATACGGCAAGTGTTCAACCGGCGATCCGTGTAATGATAGAAGTGACAGACAATCTCTCACATACAGTCTCTAACAATCAAGTGTCCAAAAACATAAGCTACCTCTTCAGAGCAGTTAAAGCCTTTATCTACATTGTGTTAAAAGAAAAAATCTCCGTCTTTCAAGGATCACCAAGACTTAACTACAGATTAAAACAAAGATGTACTTCCCAGCCTGGGCTGGGGAACCGACGCTCCTGTGAGTGGCCTGCGTGTCACTCACACACAACACGCATGCCGGCATAAGCATGCACGAGGGTGCGCACGCTTGTGCACACACACAAGAGAGACGAAAGAGCTGAAAATCCGACTCTAGATGGTCTAGAAATTTCACAATGCTATCAATCAGTTGCAGTCATTCCCTTTCCCAGGGGATCTTCCCAACCCAGTGATGGGGCTCAGGCCTCCTGCACTGCAGGCAGACTCTTTACCACGTGAGCCCCCAGGGAAGCCCAGGTTTCTCTTACCACTCCCTCAGTTTCCCATCCTAATTTTAAGAAGCAAAAACTTACCCATATCACTGGCAAACTCGTAGACATGGGGTTTTTGCAGCAGCCCTAATTGACACATACAGGTAAGGGCGTTAAGAGCTTTCACAATAACAAATTCCTCAGCATCACTAAGACCTTGTTGAGGCAGGGATTTGAGAATTCAGGAGCTCTGCCAGCCAACATAGGCAGCGACACCTGAAAAAGAGAAGCAACCACACATGATTTTTTTATACCTGAAAGTACAAATGTTATCAGTGAAAAGTGTTAGTTGCCCAGTCGTGTCCTCAACTCTTTGTCACCCCATGGACTGTAGCCTGTCAGGCTCCCCTATCCATGGAATTCTCCAGGCAAGAATACTGGAGTGGGTTACCATTCCCTTCTCCAGGGGATCTTCCCGACCAGGGATCGAACCTGGGTCTCCTGCACTGCAGGCAGATTCTTTACCACTGAGCCACCAGGGAATAAAACGAATCAAGAGCCAAATATATTAAGCAATAACCCATGGAGAAACACTGCATTTCCCACTCAGCACAATAAATAAAAAAGACCCACACCAATGCCCATCATCAAGAAATTCTGTGACACCAAGGGGAAAAAGATCCTGTAAGCTTACAGAAGGGAAAACACAGATCCCCTAAGAAGGAAGCAGAATCAGACGGGCATCTGATGATCATCTCAGCACCCATGCAGGCCAGAACACAACAGGGCAAGATCGTCGAGGTTATGGAAGGAACTGCAAACCCAGACTGTCGGTAAAATGAGGATACAAAGTGAGTCAGCGTGAGACATGCAAGAATTACACGTGGTTACCTCCCATGCAAACATTCTAAGAGAGTTTCTTGAGGATGTTTGCCAACAAAATGAGGAAAATGTAGAAACACAAAATGGTAAATACAAAGCAAGAATTCAAGGGGGGAAAAGGATAAAACCTAGTAAAGACCTAGAAATCAATCAGCCCAAATTAAAACTAGAAGTCAATCAACTTCAAAAATGTTATTAAGAAGAAAAGTGGAAGCGATTACAAGCAATAGATAAAACTAGTACGAAACAAGTTAGATATTACAGACAGAGTGAAGGAGGTATATTTTCTCTAAAAGGAAAACAAAAAACTCAAACCTCAGGATGAAAAAAAAAAATTGTTCAAGAAAGTCAGTGTGTAAAAATGAAATAAATTACAATGTACTATGTATTTAGTTGTTTGCAGAGGATAGAAAAAAAGAATCCGTTGACCTTGACGCTATAGACATCCTCATCAAGTGATAACAGTCATGGCATCAGAACTGTAGTGAAGCAGTTTAAGCACAGCCCACTACTTGGTGCTAAAGTCAATAACATTGACACACTCACGTAAATTATTTTGAATTTTCAGAATTAGTCTATACAAGCAGAAGAGACTTCATTATGATTACAGAACAGAATTTCAATATTACCAACCATAAAAATGCAATTGTTAGTTGAATTATCAACCAACAGAAGAAGCAGAAAGAAAGAAAAAGGTAAAAAAGGAATGAAGGAAGAGAAGGGGGAAGGAGGGAAACACAAAATTCTTTGCAGTCCAAATCAGAAGGCCAATTAAGAAACAACTGAATTAAAGTTACAAAAACAACCATCTAAAAACAACCACTGCAAACACAGTGATCAACACCTCAAAACAGAGAGGACAAGGGGGATCAGATTATGATATGAGTGAGGTAACTCTTCATCTGGCACAGAAAAAAGTCAAGAGATAAAGTATAAAATTGATACTCCTAAAAAGAACAATATGAAAATTCTATATAAGGTAGCAATAGTCTCCTGAAGACATCAAACCAAAACCACACACCAGAGTGTGTGCCTCTGCAAAGTGCAACTACTGCCTTTCATATGTCACTTCTTAGAGTAATTTGCAAAAGCATATTTCCCTTATAACTGAGAAAGACTGTTAGAATTTTTTTCTGTAGTTAAAAAACACTAACGTTCCAGTGAATTCTATTTAGAAACTTTACAAAATGAAATGTATAACAAACTAAAATAGCTCAAAATATTTTGGAAAAGACTGACATTCGGGGAGCTTATTCTACCAGATACTAAAGTTGCTTATAAATATATAATAATTAAAATATAACTATAAAGAGTATAATATTGAATAGAGAAGTGAAAACAAAAATCAGTGGAATAGGATACCTAGAAAAGGGACCCTAAAAGATATATGCATGCAACAGACGTTAATAGAAGCTTCACAAATAAATGGAAAATAAAGGAAATGTTTAGTAAGTGGTGTTGGGAAAACTAGTTACATTCCTGAGAAAAATTTAGATTTCACCTCACACCACAGCCCCAAATAAAGATTAATTAAGCAGTTCATGCTGTGCTGTGCTTAGTCACTCACTCACTTGTATCAGACTCTCTGCAACCCCTTGGACTACAGCCCGCCAGACTCCTCTGTCCATGGGATTCTCCAGGTAAGAATACTAGAGTGGGTCGCCATGCCCTCCTCCAGGGGATCTTCCCAACCCAGAGACTGAATCCAGGCCTCCTGCATTGCAGGCCGGATTCTTACGTCTATGTAAAAAAACTAAAGCTTTAATACAAAAAAAAACGACATGCACCCAACGTATAATTAACCTAATTCTGAAATGGAAAAAGATTTAAGTGCAAAAGTGAAAAAAAAAAAAATCAAGAAGGAAAAGATCAAGTAAGTTGACAAGACTAAAATTATTTTAAACAACATAAAAAATAATAGTCAAGTTACTTGAGAAAAGGTTATTTGCCACAGAAGTGATAAAATGTTGTTTTTAATGTAGATATAAAAGGCTCAAAAGATTATCAGAAAAGCATAACACCATCATAAAATGAGGGCCAAAATAATAAATTAAAAATTCATAGTAAGAAATATGAACGAGTAATCAACATGAGGAATTTTTTTCACCTTCAATGATAAGGAAATAAACATACATCAAAACAAGTCATCACTTTAAGCTACCAGCAAAGACTGACTGAATCAGCCTACTCCACACTGGAAGGCTGTGCAGTACTACTCAACAATGCCCACCAGCGTAGACAGTGATACTATCTCTCTGAAAAGCTTACAAAATGTATCAAGTTCTAAAAATATACTCATATTATTTAACTCAGTAATTAAAATTTCTGACTCCCAACCTGGGAAAGTAATCAGAAGAAAATATTCATATAAATGGTTAGATGTATAATTGAAGGTGGGAGGAGAAGGGGACGACAGAGGATGAGATGGTTGGATGACGTCACCGACTCAACGGACATGAGTTTGAGTGAACTCCGGGATTTGGTGATGGACAGGGAGGCCTGGCGTGCTGCCATCCATGGGGTTGCAAGAGTTGGACAAGACTGAGCAACTAAACTGAACAGATGGGTATAATATATGTTGACCAAAGTAAAAACAATCTAAATATTCAAAAGAACAGTTCATTAAATTTTGGTAAAACTATAATAAAATATTTCTACTTATTATGGTTTTAAAGAATTTTTAATAACATGAGATACTGTTCAGAATATACACATTACTAGATAAAGGTTTAAAAAACAACAAGACTGAGAAGTAATATAATACATTCAGAGCACTTAGGTGCTAGGCATTATTACATATGTTAATTCATTTTATCTTCAAAACAACTAGTGGGTTAGTGAATAAAAGTATCCTCATTTTACAGACAAGGAAACAGAGGCACACAGAAGATTAGCTGATTTCCCCTAGAACCACAATCAGTAGGTGACAAAGGCAGAGCTTGAACCTAGCAATCTGGTGTCCAGAGTGGCTGCTCTTAAACACTTGATGCAAGTATTCAAGAGCAACCAAATCTAAGCAAGATCCTTCTATGACCCACCTCCTAGAGTAATGGAAACAAAAATAAAAACAAACATGCAGGACCTAAATAAACTGAAAAGGTTTTTGCACAGCAAAGGAAGCTATAAGCAAGGTGAAAAGACAATGCTCAGAATGGGAGAAAATAACAGCAGATGAAACAACTGACAAAGGATTAACTTCCAAACCATATAAGGAGCTCATACAAGTCAATACCAGAAAAACAAACAACCCAATCAAAAAGTGGGAAAAGATCTAAACAGGCAGTTCTGCAAAGAAGCCATACAGATGGCCAGCAAACACACGAGCAGACGCTCAGCATCACTGATTATCACCCCTGGAGGCTCAGACGGTGAGGAGTCTGCCTACAAGGCGGGAGACACAGGTGTGATCCCTGGACTGGAAAATCCCCTGGAGGGACTGGCAACCCACTCCAGTATTCTTGCCTAGAGAATTCCACAGACTTAGGGGTCTGGCGGGCTACAGTCCATAGAGTCTCAAAGAGCCAGACACAACTAAGTGATTATTAAAGAAATTCAAATCAAAACTACAATGAGATATCACCCCACACTGGTCAGAATGGCCATCACCAAGAAGTCTACAAACAATCAATGCTGCAGAGGGTGTGGAGAAAAGGGAACGCTCTTGCACTGTCGGTGGGAATGTAAATGGATACAGCCACCACGGAAGACGGTATGGAGATTTCTTTAAAAAAACTAGGAATGAAACCACCATATGATGAGGGAATCTCACTCCTGGGCATATACCCTGAGGAAACACAACTGAAAAAAGACACGTGTACCCCAGTGTTCACTGAAGCACTATTTACAACAGCTAGAACAACCTAGATGTCCATCAACAGATGAAAGGATAAAGCAGCTGTGGGTGGGTGGGTGTGTGGTGGGTGGGTGGTGGGGTGTGTATGGGTGTGTGTGTATGGGTGTGTGTGTGGGGGGGTGTGGGTGTGTGTGTGGGTGTGTGTGTGTGGGGTGGGTGTGTGTGGGTGTGGGTGTGGGGGGTGTGTGTGTGGGGGTGGGTGTGTGTGTGGGGGTGGGTGTGTGTGGGGGGGGTGGGTGGGTGTGGGGGGGGGTGTGGGTGTGGGTGTGTGTGGGGGGTGGGTGGGTGTGGGTGTGGTGGGTGTGCATGTGTGTGGGCGGGCGGGTGTGGGTGTGTGTGGGCGGGAGGGTGTGGGTGTGGGCGGGTGGGGCGTGGGCGGGTGGGCGGGGGGCGTGGGGCGGGGGGTGGGCGGGGGGGGGTGGGCGGGTGGGGGCGTGGGCGGGTGGGCGTGGGCGGGTGGGCGGGTGGGCGGGTGGGCGGGAGGGCGTGGGTGGCGGTGGGGCGTGGGTGGGCGGGAGGGTGTGGGTGTGTGTGGGTGTGTGGGTGTGGCTGGTGGGTGTGGCTGTGTGTGGGTGGGGGTGGGTGTGGGTGGGTGTGGCGGGGTGGGTGGGGGGAGAGGGTGAGATGCATGGAGAGAATAACATGGAAACTTTCATTACCATATGTAAATAGGGAGCCAGTGGGAATTCGCTGTATGATGCAGGGAACTCAAACAGGGGCTCTGTGTCAACCTAGAGGGGTGGGTGGGGAGGGAGACGGCAGTGAGGTTCAAGAGGGAGGGGACATATGTATACCTATGGCTGATTCATGTTGATGTTCAACAGAAAACAACAAAATTCTGTAAAGCAATTACCCTTCAATTAAAAAATAAAACAACACTGCCGCTCTTAGCCAGTACATAACAGTGCCTCACAGCACATATGGCAAAACGGGATGATGGGTGGAAAGAGGAGGCAAGCATGACCCAGAGGAAGGGAACAAACAAAACATTAACAGAGGCTGTACATGTGCTAGAGAACCGGAAGAAAGTGGTTTTCTTTAAGGTTTTTCGATCTTCCAATTTTTCTACATCTGTGCTAAGTCATGTCAGACTCTTTGCAACCCTGTGGATTGTAGGCCGCCAGGCTCTTCTGTCCATGGGGATTCTCCGGGCATGAATACTGGAGTGGGTTGCCAGGCCCTCCTCCAGGGGATCATGACTCAGGGATCAAACCCACATCTCTTACATCTCCTGCATTGGCAGGCAGCTTCTTTGCAACTAGTACCATCTGGGAAGTCCAATTTTTCTATAGCAAGTATGTATTAACTTTTATACACAAAAAATAAATGAAAATTACTTTAAAAGTGAAAAAAGAACATAAAGGCCGTGTTTCAAAATACACATGGGGGTTTCCCTGGTGGTCCAGAGGTTAAAACTCCACCTTGCAGTAAGTACGAGGGACACAGGTTCCACCCCTGGTAGGGGAAGACCCCGCATGCTCTGCAGCAAACAAGCCCGTGCACCACAACTACTGAGCTCATGCCCTAAAGCCTGCAAGTCGCAACTCCTGAGCCTGCATTTTGCAACTGCTGAAGCCATGCGCCCGGAGCTTGCATTCCACGACAGAAGCAGCCACGGCAATGAGAGGCCCACAATCCACGACAAGAGTAGTCCTCGCTCGCCGCAACTAGAGAAGCCCAAGTGCAACAACAAAGACCGTGCAAAAAAGAAGAAGCCAAAAAATCAATCAATCAATCTTGTCTCTAAAAAAATCCACGTGAACTGACCAGTAGATGAAGTTTCATGAACTATCTTTTCCAAAGAAAAGAAATAAAAACAAGATTACTTAAAAGGAGAAAGCAAGACAGACAGAGGGAGGTGAGAAGCAAAGATACTGTGTCTAGCAGCTGAGTTAGCTGGAATCCAAGACAGAAGGCTGAGATGAATCAATAAACTAATGCAGAAGTTAAAAACAAACTAGAAAGGTCTGAAAAGAGGAGGTACAGCAATCTCCAGTTATAATGAAGCAAGAACAGTAATTTCAAGACTTCTCAAAAGCAGGAAGTATCCTTTTCTCTACATCATTATACAGTAATATTTGCAGAAACAGGAATACTATTGCTAGATGAGTTTCCTTCCTATTTTTATTTTTTTAGGAAAAATATCCAACAGCAAACCTTTTATCAGTTACTGTCCCAGATTACTGAAAATCAAAATCTATAAACTCCACAGCTTCTGCTACATGAGAAAGTCTGGATACCTGTAAAGCTGACCAGTGTGCAGAACAGTTTTTAAGCTTTTTGAGTTAACAGACAAGTTTTACAATCATGTGTAAAATGATATATAAAGGGTTAGCGGGTAATTTTAACAATGTAGCTTTAGCACATAATATTTCATAAATAACCAAATCTAAAATTGAAAAGGTCAGTATAAGTAGTTGGAAAATGATCAGTTATTACTCCAAAATGAAAAATATTAAATCTTAGTGTAAAACATGACTTAATCTATGCAAAATAAGTTCATTTCTTTCTAATTCTGAATCTAAACACAACAGGACTCATACGTAGATAAAATACAAGATTATTTCTCTTCTTTAAATAAATCTGAAAATTAAGAATTTCAACATTTTGAAAAAATAGTGGGAAAAAAGTCGACTGATTTCTCACAAAGTTTTGGTTTTACAAGAAGCGAAGCCTGTAAGCTTCCTTTTTAATTAGACTGATTTTCAATCATAATTATACTGTTATTTCCTGACTGTAAAAGTGATGCATGTTTACTATAGAAAATTTGACAAACATGGAAAAATGAAAAAAGAACCCAATTACCTGTAATCCCAGCCCCAAAAACCATCACTGTTCACATCTTAGTATATTAAGATATCATTTGTTATTATTACCTATACTCAACTGAGTTCAGTCACTTTAGTAATACTTCATGGTACTTTCCCAGATCATTAAATATTCTTTCAGAACACACTTTTTAATGACCACACGGAATCCCTTTGTATGTGTGTCTCAATCTCTTGATCAGCTAAGATATTCCCAGCACCCAAAAGCATGAAGACGGACAGAAATACCAGGAATTCATTTCCTTATTAACGAAATTTGGTAGTACTGCATGGAAATTACCTGTTTGAGAAGATAATTCAAATCTTAAAGAGCAATTTAAAAACAAACATTCCAAAAAAATAAAATAAAAATAAAAACAAACAAAAACGTACCAACTATACTATCAAAAAAAGCTCCACGCAGATGCCAATCATTTTTATCATTCAGGAAAGTGATCATGTGGGACAGCAAAACGTCACTGGCTTTCTGGCGTCCAAAGAACACGCACAGCCTTGTTATCCCGTTTTCCATTAAGGGCTGTTTCACGATATTTTCAGGGTCACTCAGCAAAGTGACAACTTTCTGCTGGACCATTTCATGTAAGGCTTGGAGCTCTAAAAAAAGAAAACAAAGAAAAATGTGACCAACTTTCTTTCCTCCAAACATACAGACCCAGTCTTTCTCACTCCTTGGAGGAAACAGAATGGTTACAGAAGCCACCACTGAAAACCTGCAATCACTAAGCTTTTCCACTACGCAATGCGTTGAAGGCTAGCTGGGAAAATGAAACATGGATTGAAAAACACTGTAATAGCAGATGGTACAAGCATGGCCACTACCTCACTATTTACGAGCTCCATTTATGAGGGTCAGAGGAAAAACGACGAGGAAGCACCAGAGAGATACTGTCCAATAAGACTGACCTAAGGATGTGAAGCCGCTTAAGAGTGGTCAGGTTATCATCTGATGGCGCAGGTGTTGGTTAGCTACAGTTCAGAAAGCCAGAAAACACACTGCAAGTCCAGACAAGACTTCACATGATCTGGCCAGCACCGCCTTCTCTGACCCTGTCTCCTACCCACCCTTCATCTTTCACTCATTTATTTACTCAGTTGGCTGTCTCCCCCTTACTAAAACAGCCTCAGGAGAGCAGGGACCTTTTCTGTCTCACTTACCACCACATCCCGGAATGCTCACAGCAAGCACACAAACTGCCTGGTGCAAAGCTTATGTTTACCCGTTATCGACTGACAAAACGAATGGAAGGCAAAGCCCACTTCTGGGGCAGCCACTGTCAAGGGAAAAGGTGGTCTGAAAGACACAATTCTACATTCATGTTAAGGAAAACTTTAGATTAACTCCCCCAAAGTTTTACTGCCTAACTTCATCAGTTAAAACATCCAAGGACTTTCCTGGTGGTCCAGGGGTTAAGAATCACCTTGCAATGCAGGGGACGTGGGTGTGAACCCTAGTCAGGGAACTAAGATCCTACATGCCCTGGAGCAACCAAGCCCCTGCACCACCATCAAAGATCCCAATGACACAGTGAAAATTCCGAGCGCCCCAACTAAGGCCCAATGAAGCCAGATAAATATATTAAAAAAAAATTAACAGCCCAATTATATGCTTATAGGATGTACAACAGTATTATTTTCCCAGTAATTTGAAGAATTTCCTTTCTGATACATTCTAAGTTTAAAATTCTTCCGGTGTCCTCAATTCTAAATATTTGTTGCATAAAATGATACATTTAAAAAGTAAATGAGACACTACAACTGTCTTCAGTGCAGCTCAGTTCAGTCGCTCAGTCGTATCCGACTCTATGCGACCCCATGAATCGCAGCACGCCAGGCCTCCCTGTCCATCACCATCTTCCGAGTTCACTCAGACCCATGTCCATCGAGTCAGTGATGCCATCCAGCCATCTCATCCTCTGTTGTCCCCTTCTCCTCCTGCCCCCAATCCCTCCCAGCATCAGGGTCTTTTCCAATGAGTCAACTCTTTGCATGAGGTGGCCAAAGTACTGGAATTTCAGCTTCAGCATCATTCCTTCCAAAGAACACCCAGGGCTGATCTCCTTCAGAATGGACTGGTTGGATCTCCTTGCAGTCCAAGGGACTCTCAAGAGTCTTCTCCAACACCACACTTCAAACGCATCAATTCTTTGGCGTTCAGCTTTCTTTATAGTCCAACTCTCACATCCATACATGACTACTGGAAAAACCATAGCCTTGACTAGACAGACCTTTGTTGACAAAGTAATGTCTCTGTTTTTTGATATGCTGTCTAGGTTGGTTATAACTTTCCTTCCAAGGAGTAGGTGTCTTTTAATTTCATGGCTGCAGTCACCATCTGCAGTGATTTTGGAGTCCAAAAAAATAAAGTCTGCCACTGTTTCCACATCTGAAAAGTAGATTTCTCTAGTTTTTCTGAACTAGAAATATCTTAGAAAACATCTTAGTAAATTATTCCACTTACAAATATTCAACACAATAAACATTAACTAAAAGCCTGTTAAAAAGCCGTCTGGATGTAGAGAAACCTGAGCCAGGGACAGACCTTACAGAGTTCACCGTTACACTGTTCTTTTATGATAAAAGGTATGGGTTTTGATACAAGAATCATAGGTAGTATGAAATAAACAGTTTATGACTGAGTATATGTCAGAATATACTCACATAAGTAGGAAAGGTTTAGATTCCTTAGCTATGGTGTTGTCAATGTTTTTCCTTTTATCCTATAATTATTTTATAATTTGGCTAGCTTTGCTGTTGACACAAGTCAATTCTGGCTGAAAAACTACTGAGCTTAGAATCTGTGGTGACAGGTTGGTCATTTTCGGGTGAGATAACAGTGCATAAGAAAGAGTTGAAGAGAACAGTCAAACACAGGACTCCTTCCCTCCGTACATCTGGTGTTCTTTCATTTTACACTAGAATTATAAAAGAGACTCTGCTGCAGGTTCACATTCTAAATAACAGCAATTCACTCTAAATAACAGAGAGCTTGGAAGAGGAGGCCACACCACCTGTGTCAGTTTCCGCTGGGATGTGTCACTTCGTCTATTTCTTCACTATTTGGGTCGTTTTCCACGTTGAGATTTTTCAGCTGTACTAATTCCAGGAATCTCAAAGCTGTTTCTGCCAGCAGAGCTATGTTTTCTATAAAAGGGAGAAAATTTATAATAATTATAACCATAAATTTGTACAATGCTTATAACTTGTCTTCCCTAAATCTTAATACATATAAATAATAATCATAAAACTAGAGAAAAGCAAGACTTTCCAATTTAGCACTTAACCTGACTTTCAGTGACTAATCTCACCATCTACAACTAGACCCAAACTACCCATTTTAATCATGAAACATAAACTTCTTTTAAAAATACAGAAATGTACAACATGGTAACTACAGTGAACACTGCTGTATGGCATATACGAAAGTTCTGGAGTAAATCCTAAGAGTTCTCATTATAAGGAAACAGCAGTTTTTCATTGCTTTGTATTTTATCTTTGTAAGATCATGGGTGCTAACTAAACTTACTATAGTAATCACTTCACAATATATGTAAATCCAAGCCATTATGCTCTACATCTTAAAACTATACAGTGAGGTATGTCAATGACATCTCAATAAAACTGGAAAAAATACCAAATAACCAAAATACAGCACTCAAATGATTTGATGCAAAAAAAAAACAGCTTAATTCTTCCACAAAGATCTATCTTTTCAACAGCATCATACTGAGTAAGAGACACGCAGCAGGCTACCAGAGAAACACATTTCACATTGAATTAAAAAGCTGACCTTTAGGATCATCCCGGTCCTGGCTCACACCTTGACCTTGGCACTTACCAGATGACTGGTCAGCCAACCTGAGTCTCAGCTTCCTCAGTAACCGAGTCAGGACCACCTCAGAGGACCACTACCCACGCGCATCACCCCTTAAGGGCCTGCTTTACAGTGATCCGCGGGTTCCTGCTGAACCAGCATGACGCTGTCTGCCATGCTCTGGCAGCGGTCCGCCTCCTCTCTCTCTCTGATCATCTAAGACTATTCCCCACTCCTGGCCGCTGTGGAAACACCTACTCCTTAGCGCTGCTGCCACACCTGCTGCTAACTCTGTCTGCTCTGGGCTTACACTTTCCTCCTCCTCCCATTCTTGCATATTGCTGCCTCTGCCCTTCCCCTCTCACTCCCATGCTTAATATGTGACCATACCCTCGAAGACACACTCTTTCTCTTCTCAGCAGCCAGTGGCACTGAACAGGAACTACCTTATTCTATTCATTCTAAGACTCACTTTTTCTTCACTTTGTAACATCTCTGAAATAGTGATGCATCCCACCATAGCTGACGCTTTTTCGTCTGCCAAATACAGTGCTTCCCTTCATCGTGGAGTCCTACCCCCTATGCTTGCTAGGTTCAACACTTTTTTGAATAGAACAAAAATGTACCTCTGGCAAGCAAGGTTTTGATACCTTGCAGCGCCTACTCACCCTAAATTAGACAGAATTCTATACCATTCTCTGATGATTCCTGATGAATAATCCCATGTTAATGGAAATATCTTTATTAGGAAAAGCCTCTGCTTTTCCTGGGCACTTCTCAAGTCTGGAAAGATCTATTACTTATCTCCCCATTTATGCTCATAAACCACAACACACTTGTCAGTTCACTTGACACAAGATACAAATCTATACCAGCATCTCTCGAGTTTAAAACCACCACAACAAAAGAAAATTTTAATTGATTTTTAAACATTTATCATTATTGACACGTGTGGTTTAATTATACTTAGCCATACAAGTTCAAAGAGACTTCTGACTCTATGTAAAAACACAGCCTTCTCAGGCTTACGCCATGGCTCACCATGGCCGGGTGGCACGGGGCACTGCAAGGTCCTGGCACTGACCCTGGGTCACCACGACCTCTCACCCTCAGACCCAGCAGACAGATAAAAGCACGGTGCCTCAAAATCCAGGTCCACAGCCGCAGCCCTGAGAACTGAGAAAGAACCAGTCCTGGTACACTCTGGTGGTATACCTCAGCCTCTCCCATCCCCAACTCCTCAGCTGGGAAATGAAGACACTCTAATACCTACCGCTCAAGACTGGTGTGTCAGCTTCAACAGCCAGACAGACCTTAAACTCCAGAACCACTGGAGCCTGTTCTACAGAGTGAAATAAGTCAGGGAGAGAAAGACAAACATCGTATATTAACGCACATATATACGGAATTTAGACAGATGGCACCAGTGATCCTACATGCAGGGCGGGAAAGGAGACACAGACGTAAAGAACAGACTTCTGACCAGCGGGAGAAGGCGAAGGTGGGATGATCTGAGAGAACACCACAGAAACACGTACATTACCAAACGCAAAACAGAAGACAAGGGCAAGTCCAATGCCTGAAGTAGGGTACCCAAAGCCACTGCCCTGGGACAACCCAGAGGGATGCGGTGCGGAGGTAGGCGGGAGGGGGGTTCAGGATGGGCATACACACGTATCAGTTCAGTTCAGCCGCTCACTCATGTCCGACTCTTTGTGACCCCATGAATCGCAGCACGCCAGGCCTCACTGTCCAACACCAACTCCCGGAGTTCACTCAGACTTGCGTCCATCGAGTCCATGATGCCATCCAGCCATCTCATCCTCAGTCATCCCCTTCTCCTCCCGCCCCCAGTCCCTCCCAGCATCACAGTCTTTTCCAATGAGTCAGCTCTTCGCATGAGGTAGCCAAAGTACTGGAGCTTCAGCTTCAGCATCATTCCTTCCAAAGAAATCCCAGGGTTGATCTCCTTCAGAACGGACTGGTTGGATCTCCTTGCAGTCCAAGGGACTCTCAAGAGTCTTCTCCAACACCACAGTTCAGAAGCATCAATTCTTCGGCGCTCAGCTTTCTTCACAGTCCAAGTCTCACATCCATACATGACTACTGGAAAAACCAAAGCCTTGACTAGACGGACCTTGGTCGGCAAAGTAATATCTCTGCTTTTGAATATACTATCCAGGTTGGGCATAAGTTTTCTTCCAAGGAGTAAGCGTCTTTTAATTTCATGACTGCAGTCACCATCTGCAGGGATTCTGGAGCCCCAAAAAATAAAGTCTGACACTGTTTCCCCATCTATTTCCCATGGAGTGATGGGACCGGATGCCATGATCTTCATCTTCGGAATGTGGAGTTTAAACCAATGTTTTCACTCTCCTCTTTTGCTTTCATCAAGAGGCTTTTTAGTGCCTCCTCATTTTCTGCCATAAGGGTCATCAGCATATCTGAGGTTATTGATATTTCTCCCGGCAATCTTCATTCCAGCTTGTGTTTCTTCCAGTCCAGTGTTTCTCATGATGTACTCTGCACAGAAGTTAAATACGTAGGGTGACAATATACAGCCTTGACGGACTCCTTTTCCTATATGGAACCAGTCTGTTGTTCCATGTCCACTTCTAACTGTTGCTTCCTGACCTGCATACAGATTTCTCAAGAGGCAGGTTAGGTGGTATTCCCATCTCTTTCAGAATTTTCCACAGTTTCTTGTGATCCGCACAGTCAAAGGCTTTGGCATGGTCAATCAAGCAGAAATAGATATTTTTCTAGAACTCTCTTCCTTTTTCCATGATCCAGCGGATGTTGGCAATTTGATCTCCGGTTCCTCTGCCTTTTCTAAAACCAGCTTGAACTGCAGGAAGTTCACAGTTCACGTAATGCTGAGGCCTGGCTTGGAGAATTTTGAGCATTACTTTACTTTACTAGCGTGTGAGATGAGTGCAATTGTGCGGTAGTACCTGCGGCTGATTCATGCTGATGTGCGGCAGAGGCCATCACAATAATGTAAAGGAAGTAGTCTTCAGGTAAATTAATTAATTTTAAAAAATAAAGAATCCAGAACCAACTTCAGAATCTCTATATATTATACATTTAACCCTTCCAACCAGAAGCAGTACATGCCCTTACTAAAAGCAGATTTTTCAATAAAGTCGCTACTGTTTTTATGCTATGACTGCTGGTAAATGAATGTAAATATGATATATTAATATAATACCTACACATCAGAATCTTACCTATTCACTACAACTGAGAAAGACTAAGACACACTGGGCAAAAATACCTCATAATAGTCTAAAAAACACAACTTGATTTTAAAAACCATAGCCTTCTCTTTCATTTACTTTGATTCATTGCAATTAAGTTGATGCTTGAACACCTGAATTTTTCAATATTATATTGAAATATTAACATTCAGTTAAGTTTAGTCGCTCAGCTGTGTCCAACTCTTTACGACGACATGAATTGCAGCACGCCAGGCCTCCTTGTCCATCACCAACCCGCAGAGTTCACTCAGACTCACGTCCATCGAGTCCATGATGCCATCCAGCCATCTCATCCTCTGTCGTCCCCTTCTCCTCCTGCCCCCAATCCCTTCCAGCATCAGAGTCTCTTCCAATGAGTCAACTCTTCGCATGAGGTGGCCAAAGTACTGGAGTTTCAACTTTAGCATCATTCCTTCCAAAGAAATCCCAGGGCTGATCTCCTTCAGAATGGACTAGTTGGATCTCCTTGCAGTCCAAGGGAGTCTCAAGAGTCTTCTCCAACACCACAGTTCAAAAGCATCAATTCTTCGGCGCTCAGCTTTCTTCACAGTCTGACTCTCACATCCATATATGACTACTGGAAAAACCATAGCCTTGACTAGATGGACCTTAGACAGAAATTAACAGCTCTACTTTTGAATATGCTATCTAGGTTGGTCATAACTTTTCTTCCAAGGAGTAAGCGTCTTTTAATTTCATGGCTGCAGTCACCATCTGCAGTGATTTTGGAGCCCAAGAAAAAAAAGTCTACCACTGTTTCCCCATCTATTTCCCATGAAGTGATGGGACCAGATGCCATGATCGTCGTTTTCTGAATGTTGACTTTAAGGCAACTTTTTCACTCTCCTCTTTCACTTTCATCAGGAGGCTTTTGAGTTCCTCTTCACTTTCTGCCATAAGGGTGGTGTCATCTGCAATATGAGGTTATTGATATTTCTCCCGGCAATCTTCATTCCAGCTTGTGTTTCTTCCAGTCCAGCATTTTTCATGATGTACTCTGCATAGAAGTTAAATAAGCAAGGTGACAATATACAGCCTTGACAGACTTCTTTTCCTATTTGGAACCAGTCTGTTGTTCCATGTGCAGTCCTAACTGTTGCTTCCTGATCTGCATACAAATTTCTCAAGAGGCAGGTTAGGTGGTCTGGTATTCCCATCTCTCTCAGAATTTTCCACAGTTTCTTGTGATCCACAGTCAAAGGCTTTGGGATAGTCAATAAAGCAGAAATACATGTTTTTCTGGAACTCTCTTCCTTTTTCCATGATCCAGCAGATGTTGGCAATTTGATCTCTGGTTCCTCTGCCTTTTCTAAGACCAGCTGGAATATCTGGAATTTCACAGTTCACGTATTTCTGAAGCCAGGCTTGGACAGTTTTGAGCATTACTTTACCAGCGTGTGAGATGAGTGCAATTGTGCAGTAGTTTGAGCATTCTTTGGCATTGCCTTCCTTTGGGATTGGAATGAAAACTGACCTTTTCCAGTCCTGTGGCCACTGCTGAGTTTTCCAAATTTGCTGGCTTATTGAGTGCAGCATTTTTATAGCATCATCTTTCAGGATTTGAAATAGCTCAATCGGAATCCCATCACCTCCACTAGCTTTGTTCATAGTGATGCTAAGGCCCACTTGACTTCACATTCCAGGATGTCTGGCTCTAGGTGAGTGATCACATCATCATGATTATCTGGGTCGTGAAGATCTTTTTTGTACAGTTCTTCTGTGTATTCTTGCCACCTCTTCTTAATATCTTCTGCTTCTGTTTTAGGTCCATACCACTTCTGTCCTTTATTGAGCCCATCTTGCATGAAATGTTCCCTTGGAATCTCTAATTTTCTTGAAGAGATCTCTAGTCTTTCCCATTCTGTTCTTTTCCTCTATTTCTTTGCACTGATCGTTGAAGAAGGTTTTCTTATCTCTTCTTGCTATTCTTTGGAACTCTGCATTCAGATGCGTATCTTTCCTTTTCTCCTTTGCTTTTTGCTTCGCTTCTTTTCAGAGCTATTTGTAAGGCCTCCCCAGACAGCCATTTTGCTTTTTTGCATTTCTTTTCCATGGGAATGGTCTTGATCCCTATCTCCTGTACAATGTCAAGAATCTCATTCCATACTTCATCAGGCACTCTATCTATCAGATCTAGGCCCTTAAATCTATTTCTCACTTCCACTGTATAATCATAAGGGATTTGATTTAGGTCATACCTGAACGGTCTAGCGTTTTCCCTACTTTCTTCAATTTAAGTCGGAATTTGGTAATAAGGATTTCATGATATGAGCCACAGTCAGCTCCTGGTCTTTACTACTATTAAATAACATTAAATATTTTATATTTATATTACTGATATTAATAAAAATTCAATATTAAATTAAATTACAGTATCACATAATCCATGGTTGGCTGAAATCCACAGACGCAGAACCATGGATGGAGGGCCAACTATAAATTATAAGAGGATTTTCAACCGTGTGGAGGGTCAGTATCGCTAAGCCCAACATTGTTCAAGGGTCAACTGTATTTCTCTTTACCAAGTGAATTATAAACATGCTTTCTTTCAAATAATAAACCTGGATATCTCTTTAAATAAATCCTGAATTTCCTAAGCCTAAAATTTACACCTATACAACTATGGACATCAGAAACCATCAACAGGCAGATGGATAAATATTTTTTAAAAAGCCAACAAGCACGGATCACCCTGTGGATGTGTGTAGCTGTAAAGACAGAGTCCAAAGATCATTTGTCATACTCCATTAAAATAACAAGTATATCATAAAATAATGAATTAATACTAAGCAAGTATCTTTCAAAGAAAGAGACATTATCATCACTACACATAAGTCACATACTATTTACAAAGACTTCAGAATTCCAAATTTCCATCAGATTATATTTTAGAAATAAATCATGGAATTATGTGAATATTTCAATGACATTTTCCATGCAGAAATAAGCATTCAAAATTAATTTCGGGAGCTAAAAATACAAGTCTGTATCACTTGATTTTATGAGAATTATCAATATTTGTAAAAACCGGTAGATGTGTTACTGTAACACATCCACTTCACCACAAAGAAGCCACACTTCCTAAGCATCATAGTAACTGAGTTCAGTTCAGTTCAGTCACTCGGTCGTGTCTCTTTGCGAACCCATGAATCCCAGCACACCAGGCCTCCCTGTCCATCACCAACTTCCAGAGTTCACTCAGAATCACGTCCATCAAGTCAGTGATGCCATCCAGCCACTTCATCCTCGGTCGTCCCCTTCTCCTCCTGCCCCCAGTGCCTCCCAGCATCAAAGTCTCTTCCAATGAGTCAACTCTTAGCATGAGGTGGCGAAAGTACTGGAGTTTCAGCTTTAGCATCATTCCTTCCAAAGAAATCCCAGGGCTGATCTCCTTCAGAATGGACTAGTTGGATCTCCTTGCAGTCCAAGGGAGTCTCAAGAGTCTTCTCCAATACCACAGTTCAAAAGCATCAATTCTTCGGCGCTCAGGCTTCTTCACAGTCCGACTCTCACATCCATATATGACTACTGGAAAAACCATAGCCTTGACTTGACGGACCTCAGGTGGAAAAGTAATGGCTCTGCTTTTGAATATACTATCTAGGTTGGTCATAACTTTTCTTTCAAGGAGTAAGCATCTTGTAATTTCATGGCTGCAGTCACCATCTGCAGTGATTTTGGAGAGCAAAAAAATAAAGTCTGACACTGTTTCCACTGTTACCCCATCTATTTCCCATAGTAACTGAAAGCACCTTCAAATTCAGTAACCTAACAGGTTAGGACCTTTCGACACCAAACTACCGAGGAAAATTAATTTTTTTCAACAGCAATAGACTGTTATACCCTAATACTAATATTCAAGCAAACATATCTGTTCAGAGAAACTTCAGAAAGGTCTAAAGACACTAGATCAGAAGCACATACTTGTAAACCTCGTACTCCAAATTAATGTTAATACTCCCAGTTCAGTTCAGTTCAGTTCAGTTGCTCAGTCGTGTCCGAATCTTTGCGACCCCATGAATCGCAGAACGCCACGCCTCTCTGTCCATCACCATCTCCCGGAGTTCACTCAGACTCACGTCCATCGAGTCCGGGATGCCATCCAGCCATCTCATCCTGGGTCGTCCCCTTCTCCTCCTGCCCCCAGTCCCTCCCAGCATCAGGGTCTTTTCCAATGAGTCAACTCTTCGCATGAGGTGTCCAAAGTACTGCAGTTTCAACTTTAGCATCATTCCTTCCAAAGAAATCCCAGGGCTGATCTCCTTCAGAATGGACTGGTTGGATCTCCTTGCAGTCAAAGGGACCCTCAAGAGTTCTCTCCAACACCACAGTTCAAAACCATCAATTCTTTGGCACTCAGCCTTCTTCACAGTCCAACTCTCACATCCATACATGACCACAGGAAAAACCATAGCCTTGACTAGACGGACCTTAGTCGGCAAAGTAATGTCTCTGCTTTTGAATATACTATCTAGGTTGGTCATAACTTTTCTTCCAAGGAGTAAGCGTCTTTTAATTTCATGGCTACAGTCACCATCTGCAGTGATTTTCCAGCCCCCCCAAGAAAAGTCTGACACTGTTTCTACTGTTTCCCCATCTGTTTCCCATGAAGTGATGGGACCAGATGCCATGATCTTCGTTTTCTGAATGTTGAGCTTTAAGCCAACTTTTTCGCTCTCCTCTTTCACTTTCATCAAGAGGCTTTTTAGCTCTTCTTCACTTTCTGCCATAAGGGTGGTGTCATCTGCATATCTGAGGTGTTTGATATTTCTCCCGGCAATCTTGATTCCAGCTTGTTCTTCTTCCAGCCCAGCGTTTCTCATGATGTACTCTGCATAGAAGTTAAATAAGCAGGGTGACAATACACAGCCTTGACGTACTCCTTTTCCTATTTGGAACCAGTGTGTTGTTCCATGTGCAGTTCTAACTGTTGCTTCCTGACCTGCATACAGATTTCTCAAGAGGCAGGTTAGATGGTCTGGTATTCCCATCTCTTTCAGAATTTTCCACAGTTTCTTGTGATCCACACAGTCAAAGGCTTTGGCATAGTCAATAAAGCAGAAATACATGTTTTTCTGGAACTCTCTTGCCTTTTCCATGATCCAGCGGATGTTGGCAATTTGATTTCTGGTTCCTTTGCCTTTTCTAAAACCAGCTTGAACATCAGGGAGTTCACGGTTCACGTATTGCTGAAGTCTGGCTTGGAGAAGTTTGAGCATTACTTTACTAGCATGTGAGATGACTACTCCCAGTACAATCATAAAATTCTGTGCTATATATTTTTACTTAATAATTCTGATCACTTCAAATAATCAGAGTACACACAAAGCTTGAGTTTCATGAACAGATCAGCTATAAATTATACCAAAATGTACACAAATAATTCAAGGATGAAAGTTCAAGGTTATCTTTGGAATTTCCAAAATATCAGAGAAACAAGAGGTATTACGGTCACTAATTTCAGGATGTCAGTGGTCATTTACTGGGATAATAAGCTCTTACCAGGATAGGCTAGCCTGACGATTGTGGCATCATCCTGGGCCAAGTGGGCTATGCCTGGCAGGATGTACTCTGGGTAAATGTTGACATCGTTGCGAGGAACCTCCTTCACCAGAGCAAGAACTTTAGTCAATGTCCTCAAGGCTTCGGCCCTTACTCTGGGAACAGAGTCATTGCTGAAATGCAAAAGATAAGGTGTAATACGATCCAAAAGAATTTCTACACTTAATCTTCGGGCCAAATGGAGAATAAGTTCCAAAGCGGCAAGCTTGGAGTCGCAGTATTTCAGGGTCTGCAGGCAGGACGTTATAACTGACACCAAGATAACCAGCCCATTCTCCTTGGGCTCTCCATCCGCTTTCTCCAGCAGATCGTGTCCACAGAGATTGTGAATGATGTTGTCCAAATCCTTCCTTATAACCAGAATACGCTCATCTGCAGAAAGAAATGTTTCTTTGGCAAACTGGGCCGGCCATATAAGGCTGAAGAAAAGTATAGACTATTTCAGGAAAGGCATTGCCACGTTGCTGCTTTAAGTAATCTTCTGCCTCTAAACGTTTATCTGGTTCACGGTGAATCATCTGAGTTACCTACACCAAGGGGAAAATGGGAATAAAACACAGATTTGAGAAAAGCAAATTAAATCAGACCAAAGCTACAACACCAACTTACACGTGATTTAAAGGGATTCTGAGGTCATACTGACTCTTTCCAATCTTCACCTTTCAAACTACTTTCAGAACCTCACTACTGAGTAAAATGTGACTCTCCCATCACCCTATAAAGCAAGACGAAATCACGTACTAATGTACTCTAGATGGTCCAGACACATAAAGAGGATCAAGTCTTTAAAAGCACTCAAATTCATTCCTTCTACAGCTAAGAAAACGTCAGCCCAAATTCATAAAGTTACTTAGCAAACATGATAATGGGCACCACCCCGAGAACAGACAGGTATGCCAGCTCCTAAAGCCAGTCTATTGTTCACTGGATGTGAGCTAAACTGGCTTCCTCTGGAGCATCTTACTTTTTAATATTTGCCATTTTTAAAAGAAATCAAAATGCAGGGTTCCCTACCTTACTAAAGAATATTTTAAATATACCATAACCTTTCAGTGGCTCATAGTCATCATCAAATGCATCAGTTACTATAGTAAATGCCGTAAAAAAAATCCCCTCAAACAGCAGTGTGGATATATACGGCTGACATGACCTCCCAGAATTCCTCACATCTGATCTGCTATACTAACGGGTGATTCAACAGCCCCACTGCCAGAACTGCCCTCAGAGTCAAGGAACGTCTACAAAGCCAGCTGCTTCTATATGAAATGCCCCTATACTGCTGTACTACACTCAAGCTGATTCTCCTGTCTCCTCATTTTACATATTTATCCTCTTTATTACTTAACAGGAAGCTCTATCTTGGACATCCTCTCTAATGCCCAAGCACCTCCTTATTTCCTTCCAAATCTGTCCAAAGCAGAGTTAGGATTCTAATGGAAAGGGGTGTGTGTGTATTTGTTATATAAAGTCAAATGAGCTCTGTGTCTAAGAAGGGGAGAAAATTATACATTTCTGCCAAACAAACTAAAAAAAATAGGAGGCTTATATTAGTCTATGGGGCTTTAGCGCTTGTCCCAAATTCAAAACCTTCCAGAGAACTAATACCGAAGGGAGAATATAATTCTATTTAAAACATTATGGTAAATATTTGCAGCAGTTACCAATTCTCTTATACTGCGATCTTCAATTTTACTCAGCACCTGCTCAGGGAAAAACTGCCCATTTCTATAGGCCAAAAGTTGAGAGAGATCAAACAGAGGCACGCCTTCTGTAAAAAGCTCAGCAATCACACAACCTGGAAAACAGCAGGAAATAATTCCATTAAAACTGAAAGGCAACAGATTCTTAATACAAATCAAAATTCAGAGAATTCATGAAACTCAAGATACATAACTTCTTTAATGGAACATACAACTACAATCAAGCAAGGCAGAAAAAATGTCTACCAGTGAATCATCAGTTTACAAAAGAATGAAGTCAAAAGAGGCCTACTTAATTTTTCTCCTTAAAAAAATTAAATCAAACTACTTCCTTGTTCTCTAGTTTAAAACAAATGTACTACACATGCATTATATATACACATATATTAAGAGATATAAGGATAGATTGAAAGTCATAATAGAGTTTTTATTATGAATTTATAGACATTAAGTTCATAAGAAACTACTGAGAAGTCATATCTGACAACTCACTCACTAACCATTAAACAAAGAGTTATCAGGTGCCTACCACACACTAGACTTTAACAGTGCACGAAACAGATAAAATCTCTGCCCTCAGGAAGCTCTTATTCTAGAAGAGAGAAAGTAAACCAGCAAACACAATTATAAAATGGGAAGTGCTAAGAAGTGTGGTTGTAAGATTAAAGGGGGAAAAGAGATACCCTTCATAGTGCACTTAAATAATCTTCAAACAAGAAATAAAGTATCTACATTCCCAAAAAGACAGAGCAGTTTCACCGAATCATTATCTGACACACATTTAACAAGTTTTAAGAAGATTTTTGAACAACCTGAGCCACAGCTTTGCATGTGCCAGTCCCTCTGCCTGGGGTGTGACTCCATCGAGAATCTTCATGGTTTACACATAAACCTCTTTCAGGTCTTGAATCAAATGTCATCTTAGCAGTGTGGCATTTCGTGACTGCCCAGTTGAAAACTGCAAGCGCCCCAACACAACTACCCCACCCTCAACACATAGCAAAATCCTCTCCCAACAACACCAAACACCACATTTTATATTTTATGCATGTATTTCTTTACTATCCATATACCCACGAGAATGTAAACTCCATAGGGATTTTTGTCTATTTTGTTCACTAAAAAATCTCTAGCAACTAAGACAGTTCCTGATATATAATAAAAACTCAATAAATTTCTTAATTTCTATTCATATAGTATCAAGTTTTATAATTTAAAAAAAAAACTAAAAATGGCTATTAAGAACACCAAAGCAAAAAGAAAACAGAAGAACTGAACAATACCATCAACTAGATCTAACGGATATCAAAGGAACACTCGCTCCATCTAACAGAATACAAATTTCTTCTCAAGCACATGTGGCACACTCTCAGATGAAACCATATGCTGGACCATAAAACAAGCTTCAAGAGTTTTAAAGGACTGAAATCATAGAAATTATGTCCTTCAAACACAATGGAATGAAATAAATCAGTATCAGAAATCTGAAAAATTCACAAATATGTAGAATGAAACAATGTATTCATAAATAACCAATGATCAAGAAAACTTACGAAATACTTTGAGATGCATGAAAATGAAAGCAATACACAAAAACGTATGGTATGCAACCAAGGCAGCATTTGGAGAAGATGTAAACGATAAACACCTAACTTGCAAAAGAGCTCAAAACAATAACTTAATCTTAACCTTGAGAAACAAACTAAAACCAAAGGGAAAAGAAGGAAAGGAAAACCAGAAATTGGAGAGAAAATTTATGCAATAAGGTATAAAATACACTAGAGAATGTTACCAAAACCAAAAGCTTGTGCACTGAAAATCTCAACACAACTGACAAACTTTTACTGAGATGACTCAAACTACTAAAATCAGGTAGGAAAAAGGGGACATGACTACCAACCTCACAGAAATAAAAAGAATTTTAAGGGAATAATTTAAACAAATGTATGCCTGCCAAAAATTAAGACAAACTAAATGAAACGGACAGATTCCTAAAAAGATAAAGATGACCAAAGGTGACTTCAAAGAAAATCTGAATAGACCTTAAAGAGTGATGGGATTAGTAATTAAAAATCTCCCACAAAGAGAAACCTAAGCCAGCTAAACAAGTGAATTCTGCCAAACATTAAAATAATTAACAGCCATCCTTAACAAGTCCTAACAAAACACAGAGGAGGAGAAACACTTTCCAAGTCATTCTATGAGGCCAATCTTACCCTAGTAGCAAACTACACAAAAGGATCATAATTAAAGAAAACTAAACATTAATATCCCTGATATAAAAATCCTACAAAGAATATTACCTGCAGGTAATATCACCTACCTACCTACAAACTGCAGGTACGAACTGAAGAGTCCATAGTAGTAGTAGTAGTGAATTTGCTCAGTCGTGTCCGACTCTTTGCAACCCCATGGACCGTAGCCTACCAGGCTCCTCCGCCCATGGGATTTTCCAGGCAAGAGTACTGGAGTGGGGTGTCACTGCCTTCTCCAGAAGAGTCCATACCAACAATAATAAACAAGTTAGGGGAAAGAGAGGATACTTGAGCACATAGAATGCTGAAGGCCTATGGTGGAAGGTGCTGGAATCGGAAGATCATCATTTTGCAACCATCACAGTAAAGATCAAAGAAGACAAGAATGATCAACAGATGCTAAATCAAAGAGGAAATCGTGACAACTGGTAGGATACTAGCACGGTGTGAAAAGTTTCTTCACACAGGTCGCTTTACTAATTGCAAGGGATTAAAAACAAAAACAACAAGTAACTACAGAAAGGAGAAAGTGGGCAAGCATTTGACCACATGATCAAAATAAACATCACCATTACATACCATTTGCTCCAGATAACATAGTATGAAAACATCATCACCTACACAGAGGGCCTGAGAATGAATAATGTGAATCTAATCACAAGCCTTCTTACATGAACAGTGCAAAGAAACAGAGGAAAACAATAGAATGGGAAAGACTAGAGACCTCTCAAGAAAACTGGAGATACCAAGGAAATATGTCATGCAAGGACAGGTACAGTAGGAACCTAACAGAAGCAGAAGAGATTAAGAAGAGGCGGCAAGAATACACAGAAGAACTGTACAAAGAAGGTCTTAATGACCCAGAGAACTATGACGGTGTGATCACTCATCTAGAGTCAGATATCCTCAACTGTGAAGTCACGTGGACCTTAGGAAGCATTACTATGAACAAAGCTAGTGGAGGTGACGGAATTCCAGCTGAGCTATTTCAAGCCCTAGGAGATGATACTGTGAAAGTGCTGCACTCAATATGCCAGCAAAGTTGGAAAACTCAGCAGTGATCACAGGACTGGAAAAGGTTAGTTTTCACTCCAAAGAAGAGCATTGCCAAAGAATGTTCAAACTACCGAACCACTGCACTCATTTCACATGCCAGCAAGGTAACGCTCAAAATCCCTCAACTTATGCTTTAGCAGTACGTGAACCAAGAATTTCCAGATGTACAAGCTAGATTTAGAAAAGGCAGAGGAACCAGAGATCAAATTACCAACATCCACTGGATCACAGAGAAAGCAAGGAAATTCCAAAAAAACATCGTTTCACTGACTACACAAAAGCCTTTGACTGTGTGGATCCCAATGAACTGTGGAAAAATTCTTCAAGAGATACCAGATCACCTTACCTGTGTCCTGAGAAACCTGGATGCAGATCAAGAAAAAACAGTTAGAATCAGACATGAAACATCGGACTGGTTCAAAACTGGGAAAGGAGTAAATCAAGGTTGTATATTGTCACCATGCATATTTAATTTCTATGCAAAGTACATCTTGCGAAGTGCTAGGCTGAATGAACCACAGGGTGGAATCAAGATAGCCGGGAGAAATATCAACAACCTCAGATATGCAGATGATACAACTCTAATAGCAGAAAGTGAAGAGGAACTAAAGGGCCTCTTCACGAGGGTGAAAGAGAGTGAAAAAAACGTCTTAAAACTCAACACTCAAAAGCTAAGATCATGGCATCCAAGCCCAACACTTCATGGCAAACAGGTGGGGAAAAAGTGGAACCAGTGACAGATTTCCTTGGGCTCCAAAATCACTGTGGACAATGACTGCAGCCATGAAATTCAAAGATGCTTGCTCCTTGGAAGAAAAGCTACAACAAACCTAGACAATGCATAAAAAAGCAACTACTACTTTGCCCACAAAGGTGTGTATAGTCAAAGCGATGGTTTTTCGAGTAGTCATGTGTGGATGTGAGAGTTGGACCATAAAGGCTGGGTGCCAAACAACTGATGCTTTTGAACTGTGGTGCTGTCCCTTGCACAGTAAGGAGATCAAACCAGTCAGTCCTAAAGGAAAAATCAACCCTGAATATTCACTTGAAGGACTAATGCTGAGGCTGAAGCTCCAATACTTTGGCTACCTGATGGGAAGAGCCAAATCAGTGCTAAAGACCCTGTTTCTAGCAAAGATTGGAGGAAACAGAAGAGGGCAGCAGAGGATGAGATGGTTGGATGGCATCACCGACTCAATGGACATGAGTTTGGGTAAACTCTGGGAGCTGGGGAAGGACAGGGAAGCCTGGGGTGATGCACTCCATGGGGTCGCAAAGAGTCGACCACAACTCAGCATCTGAGCCATAATCACCTTTCAGGTCTCAGCGTAAATATCATCCTTCCAACCAAGATTCCTTTCCTGATTCTGCTTCTCTACCCATCACCACCAAACACTCATTTAAGTATCCATATGTTCCTGTAACAGTACCCTAAGCATATCACCACCACAGCAAAAAGCAGTGCACCGAAATCTCACCAATATCAATCTCTTCATTTAAAGGGCAAGCACCTTGAAAAGAGAAATGTAACTATTCATCTCTCTCACTTAAGACAGTGCCTGACCCATACAGAAGAATTCAGATATTCCTTAAACATCTGAATAAGCGGATCACTCTCTGCATATTCTAGCTACTTAAAACACATCCAATGAAATAATGCATCTGTCTGAAGAGTAGGTGGATTTACCAAAAAGTTAATTTCTGTATTCAACAGTTAAAATAAATGCACATTCATTCCCACCTTAGCAAAGCTGACCAACTCAAATACCTGCTCAAAAGATATCCATTGCTCGCTTCAATTCTCCTCTTGTTCTCTGATTGCTGTTTAAGTCTACAAGTGGAGTTGAAGGATCTCTCATATATTCTAACTCTGTGGCAAACAATCCACCATCGACAAAACGTTCAGGAGCAATGTAACAAGTTCTCCTCCGTGAAGTGTCAAAAAATAGTTGAAATCTGCCGGGTTGTCCTCTGGAAGGTAAGTGGGCTTGAAACTGGCAAAATCCGTTAGAAGAACCCAGTTCCAACTGGTGACCATCACCTTCTCCGTCTTGATGTCCCCATGACGGACGCCGGACTTGTGCGCTTGGTCCACAGCTGTGAGGATCTGGAAAGCGATCCAGCGCTTCTCAATGTTATTTAAGAACGGAAGGGTGCTGATGCGGTCGTAGAGGTTGTCTCGCAAGTACTGCCTGAAGAGCATGGCTGCCTTCTCAGATGCTTTTTCGGCAGCTTTCTGGAAAGGCAGACAGTTCTGGGCAGAATGAAGCCTGATTTTCAGTTCCTCCAGCTCTTGTTTATAGCTGGTGAGAGGCAACGTGGGATCCTGAATTGCAAAGACCTTCACAACCACCAGGCCTTCTCGGTGCTTTGCTCGAGCAACTTTAAAGAACCGAGTACTCCCCAGACTCTTATCATATTCAAAGTCATGGATGTCTGAGAAATAACTCTCCACAGAAAGGATCTGGGAGGGAGCAATGCCAGCGAGCTGGTTTCCCATGATGGCAGCAAGCACCCCTGAGATAGCAGGTTAGGATACAACACGTACTTTCTGAAAAAAAGAAAAAAAAAAAGGTAGCAATGAAACATCATTTTTTATGTGGCATCCTTCTACAAGGTAGATGTATCATAGTTCTCTCCCACCCCACAGGACTGTACTTAACAACTTCTTGGCAGCCTCTAAATTTCAGACATATTTATCTTACAAGATCTTATTATTTTGCCGTCCTTTCCGGGATATTACAGGAAAACAGGCCCCATCAATATTAAGTTGAAATGTCACAATGTGTATTTTCTGATACTGATACTTGAAAAATTTAACCAATCTTTATTACGTGTTCAGTATTGCGCTTGGGGCTGAAAGAGGCACCAAAGTGCTATGTGACACAGTTATTTGTCCAAGAAGAATCTGTAGTCTTGAATAGGAAACCCAAGCACACATTAAATCTAACTAAGATCGCCAAATACAAACAGGTTAGGCTTGGCTTCCCTGGTGGCTCAGATGGTAAAGAATCTGCCTGCAATCCAGGAGACCTGTGTTCAGTCCCTGGGTCGGGAAGATCCCCTGGGGAAGGAAATAGCAACACATTCCAGCACTCTTACTTGGAAAATCCCATGGACAGAGGAGCCTGGTAGGAGACACAGTCCACGGGATCGCAGAGTCGCATACCACTGAGTGACTAAAACAAAACCCAAACTATCACCATATCGTGGACCCGTTCAGCCTTAACTCCAGCGTGCCTTCCCACTCAGCTAACTGAAGGTAGAAGAGCTGCTTGGTTTACAACAACACGGAAGAACCCATGGCAGAGATGTTAAGGGAAAGTAAATCAAAATACCCTATTTGCCAAAACACAGCCCAATGTTCTCCTAGTTCGGATCTTGCAGGAACTCAAAATACCCTCCTTGCCAATCACAGCCCAAGGTTCTCAAAGCTCAGATCTTGCAGGAAAGCAAAGCACACAAGCACGCACTGCTGTGCACACACGCAAACCTTTACCCCGGAGCAGTGGGAAGTGTCACAAGCCGACCGCTCGCTGCCTCACGAGGAGCTCAGGGCGGGGCCCTTCGGCGTCTGGGCGGCGAAGGGAGCCAGCAGTCCGGCGAAGCCCCCTCAGAGGAAGGACGAGGGAGCCGCGGAAGGCGTCCGGGACCCCGGCGGCCCGCGCGGGACACGCGAGGAGCTCTCGGGGCCGCGGCTGACGAGAGCCCAGCGGCTGACGAGAGCCCAGCGGCTGACGAGAGCCCAGCGGCTGACGAGAGCCCAGCGCCCGAGGAGCTGGCCCGCCAGCCCCGTCGCCTCAGAGGCCACGCGTTCCCGGGCCTCGCCGTCCTCTCAGGCGGGCCTGAACCGTCAAGGTCCTCCGACTCCCCTAGGGCCTCAGCACCAGCGGGAGACGGAGCCCGGAGGACTGGCCGGCTTCCGGGGCCCGAGGAAACGCCGCTCCTCCCGCGACAGCCGGACGACGCCTTGCGGGCCGAGCTCCTGGGAGAAGACGCCGGCTAGGACTCCACTTCCTGTGGCGGAGAGGAAGTGACGTCGCAGCGAGGCTGGAGGAGGAGGAGCGCGGGGGCGGGCCTGGTTGCTAGGAAACCAGGTAGGGGCGTGGCCTCGCGCCAGGAGCCTGAAGAAAGGAACCCGGCGGCGTCCCTGGTGGCTCTGCTGGTAAAGAGGCCGGCTGCGGTGCGGGAATGGCAACCCACTCCAGTGTTCTTGCCTGGAGAATCCCAGGGACAGGGGGAGCCTGGTGGGCTGCCGTCTATGGGGTTGCACAGAGTCGGACACGACTGAAGCGACTTAGCGGCAGCAGCAGCAGCGGTGCGGGAGACTTGGGTTCCATCCTTGGTTGGGAAGATCCCCTGGAAAAGGGAATAGTTACCCACTACAGTGTTCTTGCCTGGAGAATCCCATGGACAGAGGAGCCTGGTGGGCTGTGGGTAACCCCAGGATTTTGACCTGGAAAATTCCATGGACTGTGGGGTCGCAAAGAGTTAGACACCACTGAGCCACTAAGCACACTTGTTATGCCACAGTTTGGGGATTTATTTATTAAACACACTGTTATTTAACTGATATAACTTCTTTAGATTATTACCCAAATTATAACGGAGAAGCAGTTGCCCTTGTTGTTGTATTATTTGTATTTTTACATTTAGGGTGCTTGGTAGGTTGGGCTTTCCTGGTGGCCCAGTGGTAAAGAATCCACCTGCCAATGCAGGAGATGTGGGTTCCATCCCTGGGTCAGGGAGATTCCCTGGAGAAGGAAATGGCAAGCCCACTCCAGTGTTCTTGCCTGGGAAATTCCTCAGGCAGAGGAGCCTAGTGGGCTGCAGTCTGTGGGATTGCAAAAGAGTCAGACAGGACTAAGTGACTAAAATAGCAAACAGCAACAGTAATTTGATCGGTTAGTCTTCACCTGTTGACTTCCAGACCTTATATATATACATACTGTTTCCTTGAATTATTTTGTGAAATGGTTATCATTACGCATCCTGGTCATAATTATTGTAAATA
>NW_017189624.1:7500-48371 GCF_001704415.2 Capra hircus | reverse complement strand
TAGTTGGTATAAGAAACAGGATGATTATGAAAGCAAACCAACAATCACATGTAGGCCATGGAAGCCTGTGGCTGTCACAAGTGTTGACTTTTGAGGTTGTAAACACGCTTTGTAAAATTCTGAGGTTTGCAGCAGTTGTAACTCCTGAAGAGACTGCAATAAAAAAGGGTTTGCTGAATATCCTGAAGATTTCCATCTACCAGGCTGTGGTGAGCACAAGCAATACATACTCCAGAGGACAGAAAGACGGACAGGTTGGGAACACGTCTACTGCACTTTGGGAGAAAGGGCATGTTGCTACTCAGCCTAGTACAAGTGTAGAAGCAACACCTCAGTGATTCAGCCTTTAAAGACTTGATAAATATGAGAACGACTGGTGTGAATAAACCTCCAGAAGTGCCTTCTCAGACCTCCGTCATAAGCACAAGCATAATGAAAACACTGAATCTTCATGGTCTCACACAAGATTAGACTGACTTATAACTTTGCTTTGAGAGAAGTTGAACTACTCATCGTTAAAGAGAAATGATCCTTTCTTCTCTGAAGATTTGTGAATCATTCCGTTGGGTGTGCTGAATAAAATACTTAAGGATCTACTACATAAAAATGCAATAGGCAAAGCACATAGATTTTTTGCTCCCTTTCTCTAAGGATGGAATGTTTTGTATTTGCACTGATGTTATGTCTGGGCTTCATGTACATTTATATATGGATGTTTTTAGTTTAAATACAATAGGACTAAACATATTGATATGACACTAATAGACCCTGCTGGTGTGTGTGGTTGTCACACAGGATCCGCAGGAGGTTTAAACTCATGGCTGTCCATGCACAGGATGGATGCTGCTCAGCTTCTTCATGAATCTAGACCCTGAGTGAAGAGCTTTTTTCAGCTTATGTAACCGAGGGAACTACAAGAATGAATGGATACTGTTCAGCTTCTTCGTGAATCTGGACCCTGAGTGAAGAGCTTTTCTCAGTACATTTCACTGAGGGAACTACAAGGATGACAGGCATAATACTATGCTTCAGCTCATGGATTTCTAAGCATTGTTCACAATATAGATGTGATTTTCAACATTAGGGTTCTTTTCAGTGTCCTTCAACAGCATTTGCTTTCCTGTATACAGAAGAAAAAAACTCATGAGTATCAAACTTGTTGACATAAAACGAGTGTATGAATTGTTATCTTCATGACCCAGGGATCAAACTGACATCACTTCCATCTCCCGCACTGGTAAGCAGATGATTTACCAACTGTGCCACCTAGGAATCAATATACATTTCAAGAACCACTGCCATCAGCTTCTACTGTTCATGACCAAAGTAGAAGAAAAACATTGGAAGGACTCATAAGTGTACTCATAAGTACTCATAAGTCAAGGAAATGTTATGCTGGGTACTCTAATTATTACTGGGACAAGTCAGTTCCTCCAATGATGATGGGTAAACGAAACAAATGAATGGGGTGTGATGTCTACATGATAAATGTGTTCCTTTTAGGCTATTGCTTCAGGGTTACCTACTTCAGCATGAAGGACTGAACTTCAAGGGATGCCTGCTATTCCAGCTCAATCAACAGATATTGAAGTGCAGATCATTGTTTTTGAAAATAATCAGCAGTTAGTTTGTCAACATGTGTAACATGCCAGAGTAACCCTTGGGATGGAACTCTAAAAACAGGTTAGGCCCTCTTTTTGCCAAGCCCTGCGATAAAATACAACTAAAAAAAATTGCATCCGGTTTTGTCAGGACTTCCTCATCTTTTCTTTCTGGATGGCAGGAAGCAGACATTGAGGCCAGAGGACTGTGGGATTTAATTGAGAACTAAGGTTGGGTGGGGTGGAAGCTTATCACTCTAGTAAGAATGTGGCTCAATTAAACTGACTTGCATTCACTTCATGTACATAGAGTTCTACAACCCTTCATTAAGGAATTCAATAAGTTATAGTTCCTTACACCATCAGAATCTCTTGGTTTACACGAATGTCAATTCCTAGCCCAGCACTTATACAATGAGTTTTGCAGGTAGTAATAGTGCATAAATGATGATGAGCAATGACAGGAAGTTTATTTATTCTCTGTTTGAATTCTTGATTTTTTATACAATTTTTTATAACATACTTACAGATGTGAATATTTGAGTGGCATGTATAAATACACGTTGAGTAGTGCTATGATAACTCATAGTGTTGGCACAATGATTATCATGGTTATTATGTCTTTTTAATAGATTCCTTTTGAGACTCTGCCAGAGTCCTGCCCCGGTGGATCCAGGGTGATTCGAAGGGGAGACGGATAGGCGAGGAAAAATTTATTTAATTAGAAATATAAAATTAGATTAGGAAAAAACAGTGTAGTAGGAAAATGAGTGGAGAAAAGAGGCTGATTAAATTGCTTTACGTAGAAAACCAATAAAGTTCCAGACAAGGAACTTGCACCGTCTATGTTGGGCCACAGGCACCCGCTGAATAGCGGAGGGTGCCGCCCTTGGGCTCCCTCTCGCGTGGGTCTCAGAAGCCTGGCAAGTAAGTAGACTCGTGAGCCTCCTGTTCCAAGGGATAAGCCTGAAAAGGAGAGGGAGGGAGGGGCAAGAGAAAGAATTGACACGGGGGAGGCCAGGCTTGTGCAAAAACCCCTCCTCTTTATTATTTAAAAAGTGTTTATGTACCCTAAATTTTACATAATGGAAGATACAGAGTCATGCAGGGGCAGCAGTCCTGACCCTTTTTGTATCTTTTTTGTATACACAAGGTCTCAGGTGATTTACATTATCTTCTGGCCAAGAGGCTTGCTAACACTTTTTTGTCTTTCTTCCTTAATGAATGTTAATCTCGTTTCCTCTGAAGTTTTTTTCTTTAATCTGCATCTCCTTAAAGCACTAAGTTACATCTCTATAGAACAAAAGCACAGTGGATTATAACAAAGAAGGTACTTAACTCAAAGATCTAATGTTGCTACTTATTTTTTCTATATACCAACTATATCAACAATTAAAAGATCTGAAAATTTGGCAGCAAGTATTGGCACAACAATGAAACACTTAATCAGTTATATTCTAATGATCTTGACACCTCGGAAGCCCCTGCATCTCTAGGATGTTTTAAGCTTCCTGTGCCTCTCGCGGTTTGGGAGACTGTAAACAATTCACAAGCTGTAAAAAGTCCGGGGGAACCTGTTAGGCAAGCTAGAGAGTTATCAGAGGGGGTTTTAAGCTGAGATATTCTTTCGCAGGAGACTGAAGCCCTGAATTAACTTTTTCCAGAGAGTATCAGAAAAGTAGAAAAGCACAATAAGGCAGGGAGATTGTTATTTTGGGGGGTACATGCGCAGGAAATACCAAGGGGAAACCCTGAGGCCTGATTCGCCTTGCCCATCAAGGCCTCTGCCGCATGACCTTGTCACGGGTGGGATTCCTCACGCTGGCTCCCGGCAAGATTCTATTCCATTATACATTATCATAAGATATTCAATACAGTTTCCTAAACTGTACAGTAGGTCCTTGTGGTTTCTTTCATATATAGTACTATGTATTTGTTATTAATTCAAACAAAAACTGGCACACAAATATTCATACTGACATTATTCACAATAGCTCAAAGGTAGAACCCATTCAAATGTCCATCGGTGGGTGACTGAATATGCAACACAGGGTATATTCAAAAGCTTCAACAGTATTCTACCACACAAAAAAGTATATTAAATGGTGCTGCCACTGTGTAGGACATTACAGAAATGACTCCAAAACGAACACATGGAATAAATACGTAGTTCAGTTCTAGTTCATGCTATGTACCCAAAAGGTTTGGGAAAGGGGGCTGAAAAAATGGATACTTCTGCAGTCACAGTCACAACAGCATGACTCACATAGCAGTGATGGAGATGCAGGCATAGAGAACAGAGTTACAGACAAGGGTGGGGAACAAGAGGGAGAGGGTGAGATGAATGGAGCGAGCAGCATGGATGCATAGTCACCAACATTTGTAAATAGACAACCAGTGGGAATTTGCTGTATGACTCAGGGAACTCAAACTAGGGCTCTGTTATAACCTAGAGAGGCTGGAATGGGTGGGACGTGGGAGGGAGATTCAAGAGCAAGGGGACATAGGTACACCTATGGTTAATTCATTGGGTGTATGACTAATCAAACCAATATTGTAAAGCAATGGTCAATCAACTAAAAAAAAAAACATATGAAATGAACATAAACACAAACTTTGCAACAAGGTGATTCCATTTAAAAAACTATAAAAATTTTGGAAAACAACAAAAGATATACATGACCTTTGGTCTGGTGATCAGTTCTTACACACAACAAAAAAGCCAACTTACCGAATTATTAATATAAATTATTTAAAACATTGACTTTTATAATTGTATACATTTACTCTGTGGAGGGCCTTACACAAGAGAACCAAAAACAAACTGTTAAATGAACCACTGATCACCCACCCTTGACATGCAACAGGAAAAAGAAAACACTTGCAGAAGTCATCTTACAACAGAAGTTCCTGGTAAGGAACAAGGAACTAACAAGCTACCACCAACCAGGACTCTGGAGAGGTCAGAAGGAGATGGGAGGCTCCAGTTCAGAGGCCATAAAATGATGGACATGAATCTTGAAGAAAGGCAGATTTCCAAACAAATATATAGTTTAATTAATATAGATTAGGAGAACAAGGTATGAGTAAGACACACTGGTTTGTCAAGTCGGTTCTGAGCCTTTAGGAGGAACCGACCTGAAGACAGAGTCTTGGGTAAATACATAGTACATTAATGTTCCTTAAGACAAACATTTCCATAAGAAAAATACATTGCTTAGCTCAAGGTTTGAGAAGAGTTAAATTCAGGTGGAGCCAGGAGTCATCATGGCAACACAGAATTTTCAAAGAAACCTCCTTTTAAATTCGTATTGAGAAGGGGAAAAATGCAACACTAGTTTGTTTCCTCCTGCCTCTTAAAAGAGAGATTTTAAAAAAGTCTGATACTTGCAGGCTATTTTCTCTGTCTGCAGACTCCTGGCCTTCTTGCCTGTTACCCTCTCTAGGCCCGTAGAAAGCAATAAACCCTCTCTAGGCCCATAGGAAGCAGTACACAAGCGGACCATAACATACACGTGGAATGACAAGGGACTCCAAGGAGCCAAAACAATCACATGAGTCTGCAGTTCAAACATCCTCTGGTATGCTGTGCTAAGTTGCTTCAGTCACGTCTTGACTGTCAGAGCCCGCCAGGCTCCTCGGTCCATGGGAATTTTCCAGGCAAGAATACTGGAGTGGGTTGCCGTTCCCTCCTCCAGGGGATCTTCCCAATCCAGGGATCGAATTCCTGCATTGGTTGGGAGGTTCTTTACCACTAGCACCACATGGGGCAAAAGTGCCTAAATGGAGATCAGGGAAACCCAATTAGGAGAAGGGACTCAGAGACAAGGAAGTGAGGGCAGGAGATTCTTAGCCACATTCAGAGAAGCCCAGCAGGTAGTTCTGCAGGTGGAAGAGGAGGAGGAAGCAGGCTGGAGCTGTGTAGAAGATGAAAGAGGGAACTAAAGCAGGGGGCCCCCAACCTCTAGGATCGAATGCCTGATGAACTGAGGTGGAGCTGATGAAATAATAGAAATAAGTGTTTGGTCACTCAGTCATGTCCAACACTTTGTGACCCTGTTGACTGTAGCCACAAGACTCCTCAGTCCATTGAATTCTTCAGGCAAGAATACTGGAGTGGGCTGTCATTTCCTTCTTCAGGAGATCTTCTCAACCCAGGGGTTGAACCTGGGTCTCCCACACTGCAGGTAGACTCTTTACCAACTGAGCCACCAGGGAACAGAAATAGAAATACAGTGCACAATAAATAGACTGCACTTGAAACATCCCAAAACCTTCCCCCACCCCTGTCTGTCAAAAAAAATTGTCTTTCAAAAAAACTCCCGAGGTCAAGGAAGGAACTTCAAGTGTACTCAGCTGTCCCAGGTTGCTGGCTTAGGGAGATGCTGAAGCAGCGGTGTCCCAAGAGGTAGACCCTCCCTTGTGTGGGGTCCTCAAAAGACCTCCGAGAGCCTTGGTGATGATCGGAGAGATTTGTTTCATTTTTTTTAATATCCTTGTGGGTTAAACTTAAAACTTATCAGTTCTGTTACAGCCTTCCTAAGAAAAAGTTTTCTTTCTTTACTGATGCATGAAGTACCAACTATGATGATCACTGTTCTAATATATATCATAATGTTGCTGACACTATAGATATAATTGTGTTAAATTGAACTTGTTCAATAAAAATGATGACACATCTGATCTGTGTTCAGCACTTTCCAAGGGTTGGGGAGTACAATGAAAATACTCCATAAGATGCCCAGCTGGTAGGCACATTCTTTAAAAAAGCCTTTTACATTTCCACCAATAGTTTATTCTCAATGTCAACACTTGCCAGTTAATGACCATGCTGGGTAGGAAGCTCATTAAAAACCCAGGAGCCAGGGTTCCTTCCCAGAGTCCAGCCCTGGTGGATCCAGGGAATTTGAAGCGGGGACAGCGTTGGCAAGGAAAAACTTATTTATTTATAAATATAAAATTAGATTAGGAAGAAATAGTATAGTAGGAAACTTAGGTGGAGTAAAACAGGCTGAATAACTTGGTTTACGGGGAAAAGCAATAAAACCTCGAGACAAGAGGTTTGCACCATCTATATTAGGCCACCGGCACCCACTTGAATATCAAAGGATGCCCCACCTTAGGCTCCCTTTCACGTGGGTCTTAGAAGCCAGGGCAAGTAAATATATGTGGTGAGCCTCCCCACTCCAGATGGGAATTCAGCAAAAAACGGGGAGAAAAGAAAGACATGGGGAAGCCCAGTATCGGTGCAAGACTCCAAAGACTCCACTTTCAAAATCAGCTTATATACCCCAAGTTGTACATAAAGAAATAATGGAATATGCAGAGTTATGCAGGGGCAGCAGGCCTGACCCTCACTGAGACCAGACTTTCTTTTTGCATATCTTCCCGTATACAAAAGGTCTCAGGTGGATTACATTATCTTCTGGCCAAGAGGCCTGTTAACATTTTTATGGCTCTCTTCCTGGATAATTGTCTATCAACCAGAAAACTCCTTTTCCCTAGAAGTGTTTTTTCTTTACTCTGCATCATCCTCAAAGTACTAAATAAATTACATCCCTGTAGAACAAAGATGCAGTGGGTTATAACAAAGAAAGTACTTAACTCAAAGATCTAATGTTGCTAATACCAGGTCTACTACCTGTATTTCTGTATATCGACTATATCTACAAATAAAAGATATGAAAATTTGGCAGCAGGTATTGGCTCAACAAATGAAACCTTTAATCAGTCCTATTCTAATGATTTTGACTCCTCAGAAGCCCCTACATTCCTAGGATGTTTTAAGCTTCCTGTGCCTCCCGCAGTTGAGAGACTGCAAACAATCACATGCACAGCTGTACGAGTCCTGCAGGCAGGCTAGAAAGTCATCAGAGGGGTTTTTGGATTGAAACATCCTTTCAAATGCAGAAGACTAAAGCCCTGAGTTAACTTTTCCAAGAGTGTGTCAGAAAAGTGGAAAAGTACAAAGCAGGCAGATTCTTATTTTGGGGGTACATGCTCAGGAAATACCAGGGGGAAAACCTGAGGCTTGACTCGCCTTGCCCATCAGGCCTCTGCCACATGACCTTGTCATGGGTGGGATTCCTCACGCTGGCTCCTGGCAGTCCCTGGAAGGGTATCCCATTCTCCCCCGGACAGTCCTCCACCCTCTCTGGGTCTCAATTTCCTCATCTGTAAAATCATGGACTACTGGGGTCCAGCCTCGGTGGATCCAGGGAATTCGAAGCAGGGACGGCATTGGTGATTAGATAAGATTATTTATTTAGAGATAGAGAGATTAGGAAAGAATAGTGTAGTGGAGAAAATAGAGGGAAAAAAGAGGCTGAAATTCCTTGGTTTACACAGGAGACCAATAAAGCCCCGAGACAAGGGACTTGCACTGTCTACATAGGCCACAGGTGCCCACTTGAATAGCAGAGGGTGCCTCGCCTTGGGCTCCCTCTCATGTGGGTCTTAGAAGCCCAGGGAAACAAGTAGACATGGCGAGCCTCTGTGCTCCAGATGGGAATTAGCCTGAAAATGAAACAAAGAAAAGAAGACACGGGGGAAACCAGTCTTTCCAGTAATTGGCCCATCTCTTTATTTTTCAGGAAAGCTTTTATACTTTAAGTTGTACATAGAGATCAATGGATAATACAAAGTCATGCGGGGTCAACAGACCTGACCCTTATCGAAACTAGGCACTCTATGCATGCATACAAAGGTCTTAGGTGGTTTTACATCATCTCTGGCCAGGGGGCCTGCTAACATTTTATGACCCTTTCTTTCTGATAATGGTCAGTCAACCATAAAACTTACTTTTTCCAAGGGTGATTTTTCTTATACCAGGCACCACCCTCTGAAGGCCCCAGATAAAGTTGCATTCCTACAGGGCAAAGGTGCAGTGGGCTATAATCAAGAAAAGAATCTACTAGCCTAAGGTCTAACATGATTAATATCATAGGTTATTACTTATTTTCCCATATGCCAGTTATATCAATTAATGTATATAAGGGACAAGGAATATGGAGACTTGGCAGCAAATATTGGCTCAACAATGAAACCTTCCACCAGTATATTTCTAACAATGTACTAATACTACACTAATAATTTCTAACTTCTCAAAAGACTCTGTATTTAGAAAGTTTAGAGTGTCTTGTGCCTCTCACAGTTGGGAGGCTGTGAACAATCATATGCGTGGTTGTAAGAGGCCAGATAAACTTGTCAAGCAGGCTAGAGAGCCATCAGAGGAGTTTTTGGACTGGAACACTCTTGTTATGCCCAGGAGACTTATTAACCGGAGCTCTAAGTTAACTCTTTTCAGAGAAAGGTGATGGGGGATAGCCTCCGGTTAATGTCAGAAGTGTTGGTGAAAGGCATAATGCAATAAGGTAGACAGGCTATTTTTGGGGTGGATGCTCAAGAAGGTCCAGGGGGGTTCCCTCGAGGCCTGATCTTGCCTTTGCCTGTCAGGCCTCTTCCTCATGACCTTTGCAATGGGCGGGATTCCCCATGCTGGCTCCCAGCAATGGACAACTGACTATAATTCATTCCTGGAACCCAAGCCTATCAAGAGGGATGGGAAATACTGCTCCAAGGCCTGAATGATAGACCAGATTTAAAGAAAAATCTCATTGCTGCTTTTCAGTCAAACAGATAAATACAATGAAGGAAGGAGTCCCTGTCCCTAAGGGATTTGCCTAGGGGTCTAGTCTGGGAAGTTCTTACACATCAGGAGATGGCTCCAAGCTGGATTTCCACAAACATGAACATCCATGAAAAGGGCAAGCCTGCAGACCTCTGTGCCCCTCAGCCACAGGAAGAGACTGCCTCCCGACAGCCAGCAGCATTTACAAGTGACCTCCTAAGGCCTTCACCAAATTACAGGGGCACCTCTGGGCTTTCTGTTTCCCTCACTTTTCTGACTCTTTTCTTAAAAAAAAAACTCACATTTCTTCATAGAATGCCACAGTGGAAGGAAAATAGGCCTTCAATTTTTAGACCTCCATTTGCTAAAAAACTTAGAGCTTCTTTTTTTTTTAATTAAAGCACTACATAATTTAAAATTTTTACATGTTCTATTTATTTAGTTCTAAAATACCACACTTATTGCACAGGGTCCCCATGTAAGGCCCCCTCTCAGCAGAACAGCCACAGATTCCACCATTAAAGTGCAGCAATGTGCCCTCCTCCCTTTTTTTCTGCCTGAGTGGCCACCAGTTTTTTAAATCCATGTACCGTACTAAGTTTCTAGGGTGCAATTCTTGGACCGTTCCCTGTTCCATCCCAGCAGGTGGTCAAGGGCCCTCTGGGCTGCAAACTGCTGGTATCAGGGCTGGGCCAGCCGGCCAGAGTAGGGGTTGTGGAGTCTCAGCAGGTGAGATCGCCAGGCAGGGTCAATCCCTTGTACTTCCTGGGGACCTCGCTGCAGGCTCTAGGCTGCTTTGGAAAACTGCAAGGGTCTGAACTTTATGCGAAGGGGTAAAGTGGTAAAGTCCTTGACCCCAGTGGCAAGGCCTTTCTGTGACTACCAGGTTAGGGGACTCTGAGACTGTACAACAGAGAGGGCAGATTACGGGGTTCTCTGCTCCACCCTGTGCCATGGAGCCCCAGTTCCTCTACCTGTGGTCCACACCCCTCTGCTCTGCTCACTGGATGCTGATCGATGGGGACCCAGGAGCCTCCAAAATGGGCATTCCCAGCCACAATGGAGATCCCTGAGACCTGGGACCCGCAGCCTAGGAGTTCTCCGCCCCCAACGTGAGCCAGGTGTGCTCTGCCCATACGCCCACTTTCAGGAGAGGACTGCAAGCCTCGCTACTGCCACCAGGTGAAATCCATCCAGGAGCAAACCCACCCCTCTGAGACAACCCAAGCTTTTTATCAGCTGTGAAGTGAAGTCGTTCAGTTGTGTCAGACTCTTTGTTACCCCATGGACTGTAGCGTACCAGGCTCCATCCATGGAATTTTCCAGGCAAGAGTACTGGAGTGAGCGGGTTGCCATTTCCTTCTCCAGGGGATCTTCCCAACCCAGGGATCGAACCTGGGTCTCCCGCACTGCAGGCAGACGCTTTACCATCTGAGCCACTAGGGAAGCCCCACACGCTAGGTATCTGGAAAGGGGGAGGCGGATGAGGGTCACGGCGCACCCCACGGGACACCACCCCTACATCAACCACCACCGTGTCCCAGCCCGCGGGCCTTGGGGCTGCCGGCCCATGACGATTGGGGCCCCACCGTGCGCTGGTTGACGGCAACACGGAGGTCCCCGTCGATGCCAGATGACCACCCTCACGTCCCCCCGAAATGGGGCAAAGCCCTCCCCCACCACCTCGCACACCCATACGGCTGATCCCCCGACCTGGTCCTCTCCCCTCAACTACAGGGCCCCCTACCCGCGCCCCAGGCACCCTTCTCCACCCACCACCAAGGGCAGAGGCAAGGGGATCCTACAGGAAGTGTGGCTCCAAGCGGGCAAGGGACATGACAGAGGTAAGAGGGCAAGAGGGTGGGAGAACCAGACAAGACAGCCACAGGATGCGTGGGGAAGGGGGGTTGGGAGCAAGCCCCGCGACTTGGAGGGCGTGCGGAGGCGCCTGGTGACCACGCGGCAGGCCCAGAGCAGCGCACACCGACAACCGGCCAAGGCAGACCCGTCCGGGGCCAGCGGCGGGAGGCGACGGGCAGGCACGCGGCCCTGCGGCGGGGAACCGCCACCCATCACGCCGCACAGCCCACCGAGACGTGACTGGAGGATCCGCACCATGTGGTCCGCGGCCAGGGGGAAGGCAGTCGTGGCCGGCACCACAGGCAAAGGCGCGGGGGTGGGGTGGGGTGGGGTGGGGGCGGGCTGAACACCCCCAGCCCCGCCCCGAACCATCAGACCTAACCTCTAAGGAACGTGGCCGGGAGGTCCAGCAGAAGAGGGACACTGGAGAGGACGCCACTGGGCGGGGGGCAATGGTGGCACCCAGCCGGGGATGGAGGTGCAGAGGCTGCCTTTCCCACCCGACCCCCACTCTGCACGCGGCCCCCCACCTTCTCGCGCGGCCCCTCATCCCCTACCACCGGAAAGGCCACTGGGCCCAACCGCCGGCCCAGGGCGTGCCACCTTCCAAACGTCTTTCCCTCCCTACCTTCTTATCCCGCGCGGACACGGTTGGAGGAGAGGCTCAGGAGCCGGGTGGGTGAGGCGAGGCCACCGCACCGCTCTTGGAACAGACCAGGTTAATGATCCTTCCGCAGGTTCAGCTACAGAAACCTTGTCAGCTGATCTGCCTATAATTTAGGGATAAAACTATGACTACCGAAAAGAAAGATGACCTGACCTAGGATGGACATGATATTCTATAGAACCAGAGAAAATTGGTTAAAATAAAAAATTTTTTTCTTTTTCTTGGAAACTGTAAAGCTGATTCTTTGCAAATGCAATTAAAAACAATTAGCTTCCTTTCTCGCCCCCCGTCCATCTTGGCGGCTGCTCTTGGTTGGGGGAGTCCCGCATCTAAGGCAGGAAGATGGTGGCCGCAAAGAAGACGAAAAAGTCACTGGAGTCGATCAACTCTAGGCTCCAGCTGGTTATGAAAAGTGGAAAGTACGTGCTGGGGTACAGACTCTGAAAATGATCAGAGAAGGCAAAGAGAAACTGGTCATCCTCGCCAACAACTGCCCAGCCTTGAGGAAATCTAAAATAGAGCATCATGCCATGTTGGCCAACACTGGCGTCCGTCACTGCAGTGGCGATGATCCTGGCTCGGGCACAGCGTGCGGAAGGCACTGCAGAGCATGCACACTGGCGGCCGCCGGTCCAGGCGCTTCTGACGCTCTTAGAAGCCAGGACAGACCGGTGAGAAGCAAGCCATGTGCAATTTCTTTAATAAAACTGGCCAGAGCTTGCTTTAAAAACACTGTAAAACACACACACACACACACACACACACACAATTAGCTTGTTAAAAAGGCCTGCCTAGGGCAAAGCTTGAAGTTAACCCTTGCCTTGAAAAACAGTGTGCACTTTGCCTGAGACCTTAGCCTTCGGCAAAAGAGAACTTCAAGCCCCCCCCCCAACAAAAACGAGGTCAAAGAGATATTTTAAATCTTAGACGGAAAACTAGAAGATCTCTGTCTGTCTATGTGGATTTACGTATGTCTCAGTGTGAGTCTTCTGTTTTTTGATAATATTGTTGAAGTTGTGAGTTCTTATTTAAATAATCTAAAGAAAAGGAAACACATACAAATCAAACAATTCTAAATACAAGAAAAAAATTGACCTAAATGAATTTTGGATTCATGTAAACTGGGAAATAATCAATATTAAATATATAGTATTTTTTTCTAATATAGGCATGTCTAAGAGTCATTAACATTAAGCATAAAATTTTCATAATGCCTAGGTTTACTATAAGTTAAATATTTCTATATTATCTGTCACAAGCTTTGTTGCAGAAAGAGGGACCCCTTCCAGGGCCCAAAACTGGGCTCTTGTCTAACACTCAGAAATGAATTGTCCAAGGAGACACATGTGCTAACAAAGCAAGAGATATTACTGGGAAAGGGCACCCGGGTGGAGAGCAGTAGGGGAAGAGAACCTAGGAGAACTACCCTGCCATGTGGCTCGCAGTCTCAGGTTTTATGCTGATGGGACTAGTTTCCGGGTGGTCTTTGGCCAATCATTCTAATTCAGAGTCTTTCCTGGTCGCACACGCATCACTCAGCCAAAATGGATGCTAGCAAGAGGGATTCTGGGAATTGAATGGACATGCAGTGTCTCCTTTAGATCTTTCCCAAACTCTTCTGATTGGTGGTGGCTTATTAGTTCCATATTCCTTATCAGGATCTCGTCATGAAACAACTCATGCAAATGGTTAGTATGGTGCCTGACCAGGGTGGGTGGTTTCAATCAGCGTGCTTCCCCTAACAGCTTGTCAACAAAGAAAGTACCTCTAAAAACAAAACAAAACAAAAAAAAAAAACTCCTAAAAAATGTGAATGTGGTATGAGCTTTTAGATAAACTATTAAAATAATTATACTTTAAAATAACTGTCTATAATAGTCTCAATTGAAGGCAGAGGAAAAGGGGACAACAGAGGATAAGCTGGTTGGATGGCATCACTGACTCAATGGACATGAGTTTGAGGAAGCTCCTGGAGTTGGTGATGGATGGGGAAGCCTGGAATCCTGCAGTCCATGGGGTCGCAAAGAGTCAGACACGACTGAGCAACTGAACTGAATTGAACTGACAGTAGTTTCTCCAGATTTTGTTTACCTGAAAATCTCTGCTTTATTGATTACGCCAAAGCCTTTGACTGCATGCATCACAATAAACTGTGGAAAAATCTGAAAGAGATGGGAATACAAGAGCACCTAACCTGCCTCTTGAGAAATCTGTATGCAGGTCAGGAAGCAACAGTTAGAACTGGACATGGAACAACAGACTGGTTCCAAATAGGAAAAGGAGTACATCAAGGCTGTATATTGTCACCGTGCTTATTTAACTTCTATGCAGAGTACATCATGAGAAACACTTGACTGGAAGAAACAGAAGCTGGAATCAAGATTGCCGGGAGAAATATCAATCACCTCAGATATGCAGATGACACCACCCTTATGTCAGAAAGTGAAGAGGAGCTAAAAAGCCTCTTGAGGAAAGTGAAAGAGGAGAGCGAAAAAGTTGGCTTAAAGCTCAACATTCAGAAAACGAAGATCATGGCATCCGGTCCCATCACGTCATGGGAAATAGTTGGGGAAACAGTGGAAACAGTGTCAAACTTTATTTTGGGGGGCTCCAAAATCACTGCAGAGGGTGATTGCAGCCATGAAATTAAAAAACGCTTACTCCTCGGAAGAAAAGTTATGACCAGCCTAGATAGCGTATTCAAAAGCAGAGACATTACTTTTCCGACTAAAGTCCGTCTAGTCAAGGCTATGGTTTATCCTGTGGTCATGTATGGATGTGAGAGTTGGACTGTGAAGAAGGTTGATCACCGAAGAATTGATGCGTTTGAACTGTGGTGTTGGAGAAGACTCTTGAGAGTGCCTTGGACTGATAGGAGATCCAACCAGTCCATTCTGAAGGAGATCAACCCTGGGATTTCTTTGGAAAGAATGATGCAAAAGCTGAAACTCCAGTACTTTGGCCACCTCATGAGAAGAGTTGACTCATTGGAAAAGACTCTGATGCTGGGAGGGATTGGGCGCAGGAGGAGAAAGGGACGACCGAGGATGAGATGGCTGGATGGCATCACTGACTCGATGGATGTGAGTCTGAGTGAACCCTGGGAGATGGTGATGAACAGGGAGGCCTGGCATGCTGCGATTCATGGGGTCACAAAGAGTCGAACATGACTGAGCGACTGAAATGAACTGAACTGAACTGAAGTGACGTCAGTGTATTGAATAGCTAGGTCATTTCCAAATAAATTAAGGTTATGAAACATTCAGTACTTGACAGGACCTTCCTCTTACACAGAAACTAAAGAGATTTTTTACTATCCTGAATAGTGTCTGGTGCCATCCTAAGATGTTCACTATAAGAAAGCAATTTTTTTTCAATAGTATCACTGATGTGTATGTTCACCAACCTATAGAATGCCAATATAAAAGTCAGCTCTTGGTTGCCTAAGAATGTATGTCTTGTAAAATGTATATCTTGTTATTAAAGAAGGTATGAGGAATGAAATTGCATTTTATAAAGGAAAAATAAGTAGTTCTGACTTACAGGTGGCAGTTCCAGGATGAGAGAAGCAAAGGAATGGGTACAGAAAGAGATAAGGAGGTTTTATGGAAAATGAACCCCCAGAAAAGAGTTTTGTGCCTTGTACAAGCTTTCTTGAGATGTTTAACTGCCTTTGCTAATGGATTTTAAGTTTCTGTACCTCTTAAGTGATCTGTTCTAGGTTTACCTTTGAAATCTATTGTTAATTTTGGCTAAATATTGAAATATTGTTTCACAGTAACTTCTGTGATCCTACCTGACTGTTATAAACCCTTTTGATATTTATGAACAAACCTTCCTAAATAATTGACTTCTAGCTAACTTTGAGATGCTTCAGAGGGCCCCTGAGAGCTCCCAAAGAGCGATACTTAACAACTTGAGTTCATTTGGCATGTTAAACTATATGGGAAGTGTTGTCAGAAAGAGTGATGAATCTTCTCAAGTTATATTGTATGGTTGATGATACTAGTATAGATATCCTAGAAATTATGTGACATTTATGAAAATCTGATATGTTCTGGTAAAATACTGTCAGTTATAATTCTAGCTATCATATTCCAGTGTTTCAAGTCACAGCAATGACCAGATTACTTTGTCAGTTTCAATTTAATCACGTTTTAAGCATGCCTTCTATGATTTCACACTGATGCCTTTGCAAAACTACTGCTCCTTCAAGATATATGGAAAATACTTTTCTAAGCTTACCCATAAACTGTTGTTTTTGTTTGTTTGTTGTCTGGTAAGCTGGCCCCAGACTGGAATTTAGTCTACTCTCTAGGTTAAGAGAACACAGTTTTCTTAGAATGAAGTTTTCGATCACAGATTATGAATTTCTTTACCTTTCAGTGACTTATATTTGTTTTTATAATTTTTTTTTACTTCAGTAAAGTAAATAGGCATTAATTAAGATTATGGTACATGTAGGATGGACTGCCAGGAGCCAGCGTGGGGAATCCCGCCCATGGCAAAGGTCATGAGGAAGAAGCCTGATGGGCAAAGGTGAGATCAGGCCTTGAGGAGCCCCCATTCTCAAGCTTCTACCCCCAAACCAGAATCTGTCTGTCTTACTATTTTGTGCCTTTCACCAACTCTCCTGATATTAACAGGGGGGCTATCCCCAACCACCATTCTCTGCAAAAAATCAACTTAGGGCTCTAGCTAATAACTCTCCTGGACATGAGAGGAATATTTCAAATCAAACCCCCTCTGTTAGCATTCTAGCTTGCTTGGCAGGTTTATCCAGACTCTTACAGCGACGCATGTGATTGTTTACAGCCCCTCAACTGTGAGAGGCACGGGAAGCCTAAAACATAGAGCCTTTCAAAGAGTTAAAAGCTGTTAGAATAGTGCTGGTGTAAGATTTCACTGTTGAGCCAATGCTTGCTGCCAAGTTCCCATATTCCTTATCCACTCTGCACCTGGGAGTGCATTAGTTAACATAGTTGGAATGTAAGGAAAACAAGTGTAGCCTTGAAATTAACCACATCAGACTTTTGAGCTAATTGGTTCTTTCTTTGCTGTAAGTTACTGCACCTTTGCTTCGTGAGAAATGTAACTTTGTTTGATACTTTCTGAGGCTGACATAGATTAGAAATATAAAGAAAAAACACTTTGAGGGAAACTAAGTTTTCTGGTTGAGCAGCCTTTATCAAAGGAGGGTCATAAAATGTTTCACAGGCCTCCAAGGACAGAAGATAATATACACAATATCATTTGTGGGAAAGGTATAAAATTCCTTTTAAAAATAAAATAACGGGCCTCACTCAAAGAAGATTGGTCACCCCGTGTCTCTTTTTTTCCTCTCTCTTACTTTCTTTTTCAGGCTGATCCCTGAAAAAGAAAGCATGGAGGCTCCCTGCGTTCACTTATCTGCCTGGGTTTTTAAGACCTGAACGGGAAGACGTTCTGCATCTTCACTCCCTTGGGAGACCAGAAGGGCACATGTGGCCCCCGTGAACAGGGCAAACTCCTTGTCTCGGAGTTTTATTGGCTTTCTGTGTAAACAAAGGAATATCAGCCTCTTTTTCTCCTCTATTTTCTTATTTACAACATTCTTTCCTTATCTCTGTCTAAATCTATATATCTTTCTCGCCACACTGTCCCCACTTCGAATTACCCTAGATCCACCGAGGCTGGACTCTGGCAATGGACCAATATTTCCCTGCAAATTCCCTTAACCCCTCAGATTCTTCTGATGGGGCCAAGGTCTCACTTCCCTCCAGAGGGACAATCCAAGCTTTTTATCAGCTGATCTGCCCCTGGTATCAGAGTCAATTTGAACATTATTTGGTCTATAATTTAGGCATGAAACTATGACTACATAAAGGAAAGATGACTTGTTGATGCAGGATGGCCATGATATTCCTTAGATTTGAGAGAAAATTGGTTAAAATGAAACTTTTTTTTTCTTGGAAACTGCAAAGCTGGTTCTTTTAGCGCATGTAATTGAAAACCTGTAGGTTGTTAGGTCAGTTTTCATTCCAGTGCCCAAAAGAGGCAATGACAAAGAATGTTCAAACTGCCTCACAATTGCACTCATCTCACACGCTAGTAAAATAATGCTTAAAATTCTCCAAGCCAGGCTTCAACAATACATGAACCATGAACTTCCAGATGTTCAAGCTGGATTTAGAAAAGGCAGAGGAACCAGAGATCAAATTGCCAACATCCACTAGATCAAGGAAAAAGCAGGAGAGTTCCAGAGAAACATCTATTTCTTCTTTATTGACTATGCCAAAGACTTTGACTGTGTGGATCACAATAAAGTGGGGAAAATTCTTAAAAAGATGGGAATATCACACCATCTGACCTGCCTCTTGAGAAATCTGTATGCAGGTCAGGAAGAAACAGTTAGAACTGGACATGGAACAACAGACTGGTTCCAAATAGGAAAAGAAATTTTATCAAGGCTGTATATTGTCACCCTGTTTATTTAAATTATATGCAGAGTACATCGTTAGAAATGCTGGGTTGGATGGAGCACAAACTGGAATCAAGATTGCCAGGAGAAATATCAATAATATACAGATATACAGATGACACCACCCTTATGGCAGAAAGGGAAGAAAAACTAAAGAGCCCCTTGATGAAAGTGAAAAAGGAGAGTGTAAGAGCTACCTTAGCTCAACATTCAGAAAACTAAGATCATGGCAACTGGCCTCATCACTTCATGGCAAATAGGTGGGAAAACAGTGGAAACAGCAGCAGACTTTATTTTGGGGGGCTTGGAAGTCACTGCAGATGGTGACTGCAGCCATGAAATTAAAAGAGGATTGCTACTTCAGCTGCTAAATCACTTCAGTCGTGTCTGACTCTCTGCGACCCCATAGACGGCAGCCCTCCAGGCTACCCTGTCCCTTGGATTCTCCAGGTAAGAACACTGGATTGGTTTGCCATTTCCTTCTCCAATGCATAAAAGTGAAAAGTGAAAGTGAAGTCGCTCAGTCGTGTCCCACTCTTAGTGACCCCATGGGCTGCAGCCTACCAGGCTCGTCCATCCATGGGGTTTTCCAGGCAAGAGTACTGAAGTGGGTTGGCATTGCCTTCTCCGAAAAAACGCTTATGACTTGGAAAAAAAGTGATGACCAAACTAGACAGCATGCTAAAAAGCAGAGATGTTACTTTGCCAACCAAGATCTGCCTAGCCAAGGCTATGGTTTATCCATATGTCATGTATGGATGAGAAAGTTGGACTATAAAGAAAGTTGACCACCAAAGATTTGGTGCTTTTGAACTGTGGAGACCAAACCACTCCATCCTAAAGGAAATCAGGCCTGAATATACATTGGAAGGACAAATATGAACCTGAAACTCCAATACTTTGGCCACTTGATGCAAAGAGCTTACTCATTTGGAGGTCACTTTGATTTGCCTGTGAGTGTGGGAGCCCAATCTAGGTTCAGGGCCTCAGGGGCAATTGCTACTAAATAACAACATTAAAGCAAGTGCATTCCAGCCCTGTGTGACTCTCAGCACACAAGAGACTGGGAAAGCTATCTATCTTGGAGGAAGGAAAGGCAGGTGAGAGAATGTGTTTTCAGGGCTCTCCTCACAGCTGGGGTTTGGCTCCTCAGAGGTCAGACCACCAAGCCTGCTCCAAGAGCCTCAATTCCCAAGTCAGGGTCGGGTGTCACCCTACACTTTCCGAGCCTTGCAAACACATTTCTAGGTCAGCACAGTACTGCCCATAGGGAAGGAGGCTTCGGGAGTGTATCAACACCACATCGGGGTGCCATGCAGGGGTCACCTAGCTGAGGGGACCTGGCACCTCCCATGGGCCCCTGTGAGGGGTGGCGGGCCAGCCCCTGGTGTGCCCAATGCTGGGGTGGAGAGCAAAGCTAGCTCTGGCAGAAGGAAGAAAACAGCCATGGGAGGCCTTTGCAAGCAGTTGCTGGGCTGCCCCGTGTTAGGGCTCCCTGGGCAAAAAATCAATAAAAATTTGTAACATCTATAATGTTATACCAATAATTTAGAAAGTATTACTGATTATGTGTTGAAAATAATTAATGTTTGTGACCCCATGTGTTGCAGCATGCCAGCCTTCCCTGTCCTTCACTGTCCCCTGGAGATTGCTCAAACTCATGTCCATTGAGTAAATGATTATAAAGAACTCTACTTTTTAACATATGTGTATTTTAACTCTAACTACAAGTGTACTTTTTCACTTTTAGAAAGTAGTATTTGAAAAGGAATAAATTACACAGGCATCCAAAATTTGCCTAATTCACAAATAGAAATATTTTATTTCCTCCACTTTTCTATCCATGGAATATGCTTATTAGAACTAAAGCACAATAGAAAAGAAAGTGACTGAGCAACATTGTATAATGCAAACCAAGAATGTTTTCCTGAGGTGCAAGGTGCTTTCCTGAGGCAGATATTATACCATGTGAAGATGGGAGAGATTATACCCATGATATAAAGGATACTGGTCACATAATTGCCAGGGTCCAGCCCCGGTGGATCCAGGGTAATTTGAAGGGGAGACAGAATAGGCGTCCTAGGAAAAAAATTATTTAATTACAGATATAGAGAGAGATTAGAAACGAATACTGTAGTAGGAAATATTAGTGGAGAAAAAGAGGCTGAATAACTTGGTTTACGTGGAATACCAATCACCACCTACATAGGCCACAGGCGTCTCTCTATTCTCCCTAACGAGAGGAGGCACTGAGGCCTCCCTGGTCCGATCTTAGAAGCCCAGGCAAAATTAGCAAGCTTGGTGAGTACCCACATTCCAGATGGGAATTTAGCCAGAAGGGGAAAGAAAGAAGGACACGGGGGAATCAGTCTTTCCAGAAATTGATCCGATTTCTTTATTTTTCAGGTTTGCTTATATCCTTCTTGTTATACATAGGGATGAATACAGAGTCACGCGGGGTCAGCAGACCCGACCCTTGTCACAATCAGGTGCTTCATATAAAATTATACAAAGGTCTTAGGGGTTTTGCATCATCTTCTGGCCATGAGGCCTACTGACACTTTATGGCCCTTTGTGATAACGGTCAGTCAACCAGAAAACTTATTTTTTCCAAGGGTGTTTTTTCTTAAACCAGGCGCCACCCTCTGAAGGTACCACATAAAGTTGCATTCCTATAGGGTGAGGTTGTAGTGGGTTACAATCAAGAAAGGAATTTACTTAGCCTAAGGTTTAACATGATTAATCTTAAAGGTTAATACTTATTTCTCCTATATGCTAGTTATATTCATTATAAGGGCAGGGAATATGGAGACTTAGCAGCAAACATTGGTTCAACAAATGAAAAACCCTTCACCAATATAATTTCTAATCAACCCACTAATACTATACTAGTAGTTTTCTAACTTCTCAAAAGAGTCTGTATTTAGAAAGTTTTAAATCATCTCGTGCCTCTCACGGTGGGATGCTGTAAGAAGTCTCATCTGGCTGGACAAACCCGCTCAGGCAGGCTAGAGAACGTTCAGAGGAGTTTGTAAGTTGAAGCACTCCTGTCACGCCCAGGAATTATTATTAACTGGAGCTGCAAGTTAACTCCTTCTCCAAGAGAAATGGTGATGGGGGAGAGCCCCCTGTAAAGTCAGAGGTGAGAGCATAAAACAGACTCTGGTTTGGGGGGGTAGATGCTCAGGAACAGGGGGTTTCCTGAGGCTCGATCCCACCTTTGCGTATGCCGAAGCCTCCTTCCTCATGACCTTTGCCATGGGCGGAGTTCCTCACACTGGCTCCCGGCACATAATGTTATCAGAAGACATTCTTCTGATTAACCCTCCTTAACTTCCCTTACTCCTGAGATGTTTCTATAATTTTAATTATAATGTGTTTCATCATTATCTGGACAGTGCCTTGGGGAGATGCTCCCAACATGTGCAGTGTTCAATAAACTGTGGAAAATTCTGAAAGAGATGGGAATACCAGACCACCTGACCTGCCTCTTGAGAAACCTGTATGCAGGTAAAAAAGCAACAGTTAAAACTGGACATGGAGCAACAGACTGGTTCCAAATAGGAAAAGGAGTACCTCAAGGCTGTATGTTGTCACCCTGCTTATTTAACTGATATGCAGATACATCATGAGAAATACTGGGCGGGAAGAAGCACAAGCTGGAATCAAGATTGCCGGGAGAAATATCAATAACCTCAGAAATGCACATGACACCACCCTTATGTCAGAAAGTGAAGAACTAAAAAGCCTCTTGATGAAAGTGAAAGAGTGCCGGGAGCCAGCACGGGAGATCCCACCCATGACAAGGTCATTCGGAGAGGCCTGATGGGCAAGGCGAGTCAGGCTTCAGGGCTTTCCCTTCGGTTTTCCTGAACATCTACCCCCAAAAACCAGAGTCTGCCTGCCTTGTTGTACTGTGCTTTCCACTCTTCTGCCTCTAAAAGGAATTAACTTAGGGCTCCAGTTAACAGTCTCCTACATATAAAAAAAAATGTCTCAGCGTAAACCCCTTTGATGGCTCTCTAACTTGCCTGACAGGTTGCCCCGGACTTTTACAATTTTTGAATTGTTTACGGCCCCCAACCGCGAGAGGCACGAAGCTTAGAGTATCTTAGAGATACAGAGCCTTTTCTAAAAAAGCTAAAAATTGTATTGGTGATGGGTTTCACAGTTGAGTCAATGACTGCTGCCAGGCCTCCATATTCTTTATCTTTTAGGCACCTGAAGGATATTAATCAATGTAATTGGGATATAGAAAAAGGAATATAGTAGTTTTGATGTTAGCAACACTAGACTTTTGAGTTAATTACTTTTCTCTTTGTTATAAATCACTGTACTTCTTTCATTGTTATAAATTGCTATGTCCTTGCTATGTAAGAATGTAACTTTATTTAGTGCTTTCTGAGAGTGGCACCAGACTTTGGGAAGAACAACACTTTTAAGACAAATAAGTCTTCTGGTTGACAAACCCTTATCAGAAAAGGGCTGTAAAATGTTAATTGGCCTTCTGGCCAGAAGATGATGTAAATCACCTAAAATTTGTGTATACATCTAGGTATACAGAGAGAAAGCCTGGTCTTGACAAGAGTCAGGGCTGCTGACGCTGCATAATTTTATATTATCCATTGATCTCTATATACAAAAAAAAGGTATAAAAAGCCTTTACAACAATAGAGGAGGGGCCAGTCACTGGACTGGTTTCCCCCATGTCTTCTTTACTCTGTCTTCAGGCTGAATTCCCATCTGGAGCGGGGAGGCTCGCCATGTCTTCTTACTTGCCCTGGCTTCTAAGATCTGTGAGAGAGGGAGCTCAAGGCGGGGCACCCTCTGATATTCAAATGGGGGCCTGTGGCCCAATGTAGGTGGTGCAAATCTCTTGTCCTGAGATTTTTATTAGTTCTCCATGTAAACCAAGTTATTCAGCCTCTTTTCTCCACTAAATTTTCCTACTATACTAGTTCTTCTTAATTTCTTTCACATTTCTAAATAAATAAGGGCCGGAGTCCAGCCCCAGTGGATCCAGGGAATTCAAAGGGTGGACGGCGTTGGCGTGGAAAGACTTGTTTATTGATTGATATAAGATTAGATTAAGAAACTATAGTGTAGTAGGAAGATTAAGTGGAGGAAGAGGGCTGAATAGCTTGGTTTACGCAGAAGACCAATAAAATTCCAGACAAGGAATTTGCACCATCTACGTTGGGCCACCGGCGCCCACTTGAATATTTAAGGGTGCCTCGCCTTAAGCTCCCTTTCACGCAGGTCTTAACAGCCAGGGCAAGTAAGTAGACTTGGCGAGCCTCCGCGCCCCAGGTGGAGATTCAGCCTGAAATTAAAGTAAAGAGCAGAGAGAGGGAAAGGGAGAGAGGAAGAGAGAGAGAAAGACACGTGGGGAGCCAGATTCCCAAGAAACCAGGCTGAGAGACTAGTTCGAGAAACTGGTCCAATCCTTTATTGTTCAGAAGGCCTTTTATACTTTTGATAAAATATGGAGATCAATGGGTAACACAAAATTATGTAGCGTTCGCAGCCCAGACTCTTTCTATACATCATTTTGTATACAAAAGGTCTCAGGTGATTTACATTATCTTCTGGCCAAGAGGCTTGATAACACTTTTTGGCTCTCTTCCTTAATGAATGTTAATTTTGTTTCCCCTAGAGTGTTTTTCTTTAATCTGCATCTCCTTAAAGCATTAAAGTTACATCTCTATAGAACAAAGGTGCAATGGGTTATAACAAAGAAGGTACTTAACTCAAAGATCTAATGTTGCTAATACCAGGTCTACTACTTGTTTTTCTATATACCAACTATATCTAAAAATAAAGGATATGAAAATTTGGCAGCAAGCACTGACTCAACAAATGAAACTTTTAATCAGTCCTAGTCTAAAGATTTTGACTCTTCAGAAGCCCCTACATTCCTAGGATGTTTTAAGCTTCCTGTGCCTCCTGCGGTCAGGAGGCCTCAAACAATCACATGCACAGCTGTACGAGTCCTGCAGGCAGGCTAGAAAGCCATCAGAGGGTTTTTGGATTGAAACACTCTTTCAAATGCAGAAGACTAAAGCCCTGAATTGACTTTTTCCAGAAAATATCAGAAGAGTGGAAAAGCAGAGCACAAAAGCCGGCAGATTTTTGTTGGGGTACATGCTTAGGAATTTCCAGAGGGGTCCCTGAAGTCTGAGCACGCCTTGCATATGTCAGCTTCCTTCCTCATGACCTTGTCACGGGCGGGATTCCTCACACTGGCTTCCAGCAAATAAGTTTTTCCTCGCCATGTTGTCGCCGCTTCGAATTACCCTGGATCCACTGGGGCTGGACCCTGGCAAAAGAGGAGAGTGAAAAAATTGGCTTAAAGCTCAACATTCAGAAAACTAAGATCATAGCATCTGATCCCATCACTTCATGGGAAATAAATGGGGAAACAGTGGAAACAGTGGAAACAGGGTCAGACTTTATTTTGGGGGGCTACAAAATCACTGCAGATGGTGATTGCAGCCATGAAATTAAAAGACGCTTACTCCTTGTAAGGAAAGTTACGACCAACCTAGACAGCATATTGAAAAGAAGAGACATTACTTTGCCAACAAAATGTCCGTCTAGTCAAGGCTATGGTTTTTCAAATGGTCATGTATGGATGTGAGAGTTGGACTGTGAAGAATACTGAGCGTGACAAGAGTGTTTCAGTCCAAAAACTCCTCTGATGGCTCTCTAGCCTGCCTGACAGGTTTATCCGGCCACATGTGATGTTCACAGCCTCCCAACCGTGAGAGGCATGAAATGCTTTAAACTTTCTAAAAACAGATTCTTTTGAGAAGTTAGAAAATTATTAGTATAGTATTAGCGAGTTAGTGAAAAATTATATTGGTGGAGGGTTTCATTGTTGAGCCAATATTTGCTGCTAAGCCTCCATATCCCTTGCCCCTTATACACACTAATTGATATAACTAGCATATAGGAGAAATAAGTATTAACCTTGATATTAATCATGTTAGACCTTAGGCTAAGTAAATTCTTTTCTTGATTAAAGCCCACTGGACCTCTGCCTTGTAGGGATGCAGCTTTATCTGGTGCCTTCAATAAGTTTTCTGATTGACTAATCATCATCAGAAAAGGTCATAAAATGTTAGCAGGCCTCTTGGCCAGAAGATGATGTAAATCACCTGAGAACTTTGTATATCGGAAGGAATGAAGAAAAACAGCATGGTTTCAATTAAGGGTCAGGACTGCTGACCCCACGTGACTTTGTATTTTCCATTTATCTCTATGTATAACTCAAAGTATAAAAGCGAACCTGGAAAATAAAGAAACAGACCAGTTCCTGGAAAGACTGCTTTCCCTCGTGTCTTTTCTCCTTCTCTTCTTTTCTGGCTGAATTCTCATCTGGAGTGTGGAAACTCGCTGAGCCTACTAATTTTGCCTGGGCTTCTAAGATCTGAACGGGAAGTCACTTTGTGTCTCTGCTCCTCTGGGAGACTGGGAAGACGCCTGTGGCCTATGTAGGCGGTGCAAACCCCTTGTCTCAGGGTTTTATTTGTTCTCCGCATAAACCAAGTTATTCAGCCTCTTTTCTCCACTAATTTTCCTACTATACTATTCTTTCCTAATCCCTCTTTATATCTCTAATTAAATAGTTCTTTCCTGGTCGCTGACTCCATCCCTGCTTCGAATTACCCTGGATCCACCAGGGCTTGACTCCGGCACTTGAGAGTCCCTTGGACTGCAAGGAGATCCAACCACTCCATCCTAAAGGAGATCAGTCCTGGTTGTTCATGGGAAGGACTGATGCTGAAGCTGAAACTCCAATACTTTGGCCACCTGATTCAAATAGTTGACTCATTGGAAAAGACCCTGATCCCAGAGGGATTGTGGGCAGGAGGAGAAAGGGACGACAGAGGATGAGACGGTTGGATGGCATCAGCAACTCAATGAACATGAGTTTGGGTGAACTCTGGGAGTTTGTGATGGACAGGGAAGCTTGGCATGCTGTGATTCATGGGGTCACAAAGAGTCATACACGACTGAGCGACTGAACTCAAAGTATAAACCTAAGTTATTGATTCAGATTTTTTTTCTAACTTTATTTTAGTGTAGGAAATGTATTCCTACAAATTTAACTCTGATTTTACTTTAAAAATTTTAGTATTCTTAACCAAAATTTCAGGAATGAGATGCTCACTAAAATAAAGGGGTGCTATTTTGTTAGAGTTTCTTAGTGCCACAACCTGAGAAACACAGATTCAAGAAGCACTTGAATTTTATTTCAAAGACTACAGATGTAGGAAGTTTGTAAATGTAAAATACACAAAGTTTCACAAGTTATTTGTCAACAATTAGGATTGGAGATGGCAAGAAATAAAGTTGCTTATTAGTTCAGGATGTTGGGGTTCAAAATAATTCTGTAATTGTGAAATGGAGAAGATTTTGAAACTGCAAGGTTGCCGATAGCAGCCACTAGTAGTTCATTTTTAGATATCTTGTGGTGAGAAAGTTCAAATTCTGATTAATGCAGGAACATATCTGAAACCACATCAATGGTGGCCTGTTGGCTCCATTTTGGATGCATAAACACAACTTCTCCATCTTGACTTTTTTAATTACTTCAGATATGTCTTGGGTATGTTATGCTTTGTTTTTGTTTTTGTTTTTCATCTGTAATTTTTCTTTTTAATTCACTGTTTTGAGTTTTTTAATTTGACATGCTTGTGAAAATTTGAATTTTCTTTGTTGTTAACATGTAGCTTCATTTATTTAGAGCTGGACAGATATTTTAGGGAGTTCAAACTTTAAATTTATTGGCACTTATTCATTGCCTGATATATGAGCTATCTTAGAAAATATTCTGTGTGCAATTGAGAATAATGTGTATTTAACTGTTGTGTAATGAAGTGCTTAATATGTGTTTGTTAGATCTTTTTCTTAATGAACAGTATTGTTCATTTTTCCTATTTATTTACTTATCTTTTTTCTAAATTAGATATTCTATCCATTACTGAAACTACTGCATTGAATTCTCCAGTTATTATTATATTACTCTGTATTTCTTTTCTTCAATTCTGTTTTATTTGTTTCTATAATATCAGTGTCTTTATTGATATTCTCTGTTTGGTAAGAGTTTGTTCCCATGATTTATTTATTGGAAAACACCTTGTGGGCACATTAACAAGATGGCACCAGTCAGGCTCTCTCACTTCACACTTTCACACCCTTTGCCCCACATTCTGTAAACGATAATTTTACGTGGTTAAATAATAGCTGGTATCACTTCTAGCACTAAGCATGTGTGTCACAAGGTGCTTGCTTGATGAAGGGTTATTTTGTGCGGTATGCCTGTATGAGTTTCACCATGAAAACCCTGGCTGCTGCTGCACTGGGGCTACACTGGAGCAACATCATGGTTGTGCTATGACTATGTTATGGTTACGCTATGGATGCTGAGTGTTATGCCAGGGGAGAGGATATGTTATGGCTGCCATGTAAGCCAGGAAACAATAAATCTGTCTGCTGTTCCTATGGCTCCTTGAGTCTCCTTCTTGTATCTTAGTTCTTACCTTTCTTACACTGGGTTCAGCAAACTGTGCGACCAGGATCAGCAAGACAATTGGAGTAATTGTCAGGATACACAGTAAGTAGGCACAGGAACCCTGAGGCTCCACAGAGAAAGAATAGACAGGATACCACCCAGCCTGTAGGGGAGCCAGAGGCTCAACTGGATGGAGGAAGCCAGTGGCCATCAGATAGCATGTGGTACCATGTGGCTGTGATCCTCTTGGCCTGGGCTCCAGCGGGAGACTGGAAAGTTGTGGATGGTTCAGCTGATAGCACTGAAAAGGTAGTGCAGGCAGTGAGTTCGTATTTGCTGAAAAAAGCAGCACAGACTGCTCTTGGCACAGTGGTGTGGATTTTCCTGACTGCCTTGAAGTATGAACAGTACCCTACACGATGCCCTGGATGTAACTGAGTTCACAACGTATTGACCATATACTCAGGTGGACTTGGTCAACTTGGGAAAGCAGTTTCAGCAAACGCTTGGGGAACCCTTGGCAACATGGCTTTCGTGACTGGGACACAGGTGTGAATGGTATCACTTGTTTGGGGATGAGATAGAATTGTTGGCATCTGTAACCACTTGCCCCTCATTTAGGCAAATGTTGCAAAATGCTAGGCAAGTCATGCAAGGGTTGCCTAACCAAACGCACCCCTGATAGAATGGATAGACGCTGCCATCCACATCATGTGGGCACATGCGGCAGAGCTCCCAGATACTGTGAATAAATGGCATACCTATTCTGAGTTGACACAACTGGTGAGACAACTGGGCAAAAGCAGTCGATATTTAGCACAATGCTAAGTATCCAGAGGCGCAGAACGAGCGTTTTACTGGTGGTGTCCGAGATGCCATTTTGAACAATGCCCCATCCACCACTTTTGGATCCCTGACTGCTATTCTTGCACCCTATGTGGGGTGCCTCCTCTGTAAGGTGACCTGGGTGGTGACTAGCTTGGGAGAAACAGAGGGATGGCAGCAGGCAAAGGGGCTTAGAAGTGTGAAGAATCCAAATGAGGCCAGAGCTGGTAAAGGCCCCATTGGGTGATAAGAATGCAAATGAAGTCTGATTTCCTGGCAGCTGGCAGAACGCTCTTCTCCTAGAGCTTCGGAGGCAACTGACACCAGAATATCAGTTTACCAAGTTTGTGAGGCACCCACAGCCAGATATATTGGCAATTCAGTTAGAAGATTACATGGTGCCCAAGGATGTTCCTTTAGACGATGCTCTTTTCTGCTGTGAATAGGGCTCAGACCAAGGTACCCACCTGAAGAGCCCAATCAGGGATCAGAGGCCCCATGTAGAATGTGCAATTCACTGATCATCAGCTAATGCACAGAGTAACGGTCTTGGTTTAAATTGGTGCTGAATGCAGACTTGTTTATTGCAAGTCAGAGTTGTTTCCCAATCCTAGTGCATACATTGTTGGTTATGGTTTCCAACTGGTTACAAACTAGGCTGTGCTCTATGACGTAGATTCAGACTGTGTCCGATGATGCAGATTTAAAGCTGGGTGCTATAAAGGCTGTGTCCTACAGTGTAGATTTAGTAGAACACTGTAATCTAAGGGCTGCATTCTATGATGCACTACTAGCCTCTGATTCTTTTGCAGATTTAGAACAATATGAAAGAATGTGGAATCTTGCAGGTAGGCTGTCAATGCTAAGAAATCCCCTCCTTGAAGGGATAGGCCTGGTACCTGTAGGGTGTTTTTGTGTCCTTAATAAAAATCCTGCAGGGGTGGAGTTAGCTCAGTGGAGGCTTTTTTGCAATTTCAAAAGGACACATGGTGGCTTGGTCTTACCCATGGAAAATAAAGACACTCCATATGTGATGAGTGTGTTTTCTAGCCCCATGAGGGTAAGGGCTGCAACTTGAGTTTCAGGTGATACCTGGTGTTGTGTTTTACTATGTATTGGAGATGTAGATGTTTGTTGTTTTAGCTACTGCTGTTGGAAGGTGTAAATTCAAAGGCCAGTTTTACTTGTCAAGGGAATACCTTGGAACATAGATTGCACATAGATTGTGAGGCAAGAGATGCTGAAGGGGTGGATTGTGGGAAAATTAAGACAATGGTGCCAGTCAGGCCCTCTTGCCCCACACTCTCATGCTCTCTCATCCATTGTTCTGTAATTAATGACTTTGCATTGTTATGTAATTGCTGAGATCATTTATAGCACTGTGCATGAGTGTCATGAGGCAATCACCTGGTCACAGGCTGTCACCGTGAAATCCCCGGCTGCTGCTGCTTCATGACTACACAGGAGTGACTCACGGTTAAGTCATATGCTGTGATGTCACGGCTTTACTACGGCTCTGTTACGGCTACATTATGGCTGTGGCTATGGCTGCTGCATCAGCCAGGACAGATATCGTGTTACGGCTGGCATGCCAGCCAGGAGAGAATACACATGTCTGCAGTTCCTATGGCTCCTTACATCATCTTCCAGGCTCTTAGCTCTAGCTTTGCCTGTCTTGGGTTCAGCAAACAGTGCAAACAATGTGAAAAGGATCAGCAATACACATTGTAGACTTTTTGAAAATTGAAGTATTGGTAATTTACAATATTATATTAGTTTCAGGTACACATCATAGTGATTCAGTATTCATTAGCTATAATGGCTACAGTTTCCTAAGATATAAAGTATATCCCTTTTTCTGATCTTTTTATATATAGTAGTTTGTATCACTTACTCTCATATCACTATTTGTTCATTTCCTTTCCCCCTTTCATTTTGGCAACCATCAGTCTGTTTTATATATCTGGGAGTCAGTTTCTGTTTTGCTTCATTCACTCATGTCTTTTTTTCTACACATACAAGTGTTATCATATAGTATTTGCCTTGTATTTATTTGACTAAGCATAATATTCTCTAAGTTCATCTACATTGCTCTACAGGTAACTTCTATTTCTTTTTATGATTCCATAATATTCCATATATGTATAATATATTGAGATATATGTATTATATTTTCTTTATCCATTCATCTATTAATGTGCATTTGGATTGATTCCATATTTTGGCTATTGTAAATCACATTGCTATGAATATTTGGGTATAAGTATTTTTCTCAAATTAGTAGTTTGAGATTTTACAGAGGTATACACAGGTATGGAACTGTTAATTCATATGAAAATTCTATTTTAAATCTTGAGGAATCTCTATGATCTTTCCATAGTGATTGTACCAGTTTTTATATCCATCAAGAGTGCAAAAGGGACTTCCATTCTCAATTTTCTCTTCAACATTGTTTATCACTAGACTTTCTGACAGATGTAAGATAATATCTCATTTTGATTTGCATTTCTCTAATACTTAGCAATGTTAAAACTAAGCTTTTAAAAATATGCCCACAGGCACTAAAACCGTTGGTATATCTTCTTTGAATAAATGTCTTTTCAGATCTTTCCCCATTTTTGATTTAGTAGTCTTTATTAACTTATTGAATTTTTTGTATTAATATGGTTGAGCTATTTATTTAGAATATTAACTTCTTGTTAGGCATACGTGTGTGTTCAGTCACTCAGTTGTGTCTGACATTTTGCGACCACCTAGACTGTGGTCTGCCAGGCTTTTCTGTCTGTGGGATTTTTCTAGGGAAGAATACTAGAGTGGATTATTATTTCCTCCTCCAGGGGATTTTCCAAGACCAAGGATCAAACATGCATCTCCTGCACTGAAAGATAGATTCTTTACCAATCGTATCATTTGTAAATATTCTTTCTTATTCTATAGGATGTCTTTTTGTTTTATCTGTGGTTTCCTGCGTTACAAAAAGGTTTTAAATTTGTCTCATTTGTTTGCTCTTGGGTTTTTTTTTTTTGCCTTAGTAAATAGATTTTTAAACTAATACCATAACTGATGATAAAGATTGTTCTGCTTACTTTTTTGCCAGGGTCTAGCCCCGGTGGATCCAGGGTGATTCGAAGGGGAGATGGATAGGCGAGGAAAACTTATTTATTTAGAGATAAAGATTAGATTAGGAAGAAATAGTCTAGTAGGAAATTTAGTGTGGCGAAAAAGAGGCTGAATAACTTGGCTTATGGGGAAAACCAATAAAATTCCAGACAAGGAATCTGCACCATCTACGTTAGGCCACTGGCATCCATTTGAATATCGGAGAGTGCCCCGCCTTGGGCTGTCTCTCTTACGGATCTTAGAAGCTGGGACAAGTAAGTATACATGGTAAGCCTACCCGCTCCAGATGGGAATTCAGCCGGAAAAAGAAAAGAATGACATGGGGAAGCCCAGCATCGGTGCAAGACTCCAAAAACTATTTTTCAAAATCAGCTTATATACCCCAAGTTGTACATAAAGAAATAATGGAATATGCAGAGTTATGCAGGGGCAGCAGTCCTGACCCTCACTGAGACAAACAAGGCTTTCTTTTTGCATACCCTCCCATATATAAAAGGTCTCAGGTGGTTTACACTATCTTCTGACCAATAGGCCTGTTAACATTCTTATGGCTCTCTTCCTGGATAATTGTCTATCAACCAGAAAATTCCTTCTCCCTAGAAGTGTTTTTTCTTTACTCTGCATCACCCTCAAAGTACTAAATAAAGTTACATTCCTGTAGAACAAAGGTGCAGTGGGTTATAACAAAGAAAATACTTAACTCAAAAATCTAATGTTACTAATACCAGGTCTACTACCTGTTTTTCTATATACCAACTATATCTAAAAATAAAAGATATGAAAATTTGGCAGCAAATATTGGCTCAACAAATGAAACCTTTAATCAGTCCTATTCTAATGATTTTGACTCCTCGGAAGCCCCTACATTCCTAGGATGTTTTAAGCTTCCTGTGTCTCCTGCAGTCAGGAGGCCTCAAACAATCACATGCGCAGCTGTACGAGTCCTGCAGGCAGGCTAGAAAGCCATCAGAGTGGTTTACTAGTATTATGCCCAGGAGATTTATTATCTAAAAGCTCTAATTGTTTCCAGAAAGAGGTGGGGGGGGGGGACAGCCCCCTGTTAATGACAGAAGAGTAGGTGGAAAGCATAACACAGTAAAGCAGGCAGACTTTGGTCTTGGGGGTGGATGCTCAGGAAATTCCAGGGGGAACCCCTGAAGCCTGATCACGTCCTTGCATTTTGTCAGGCTTCCTTCCGCATGACCTTGTCACAGGTGGGATCCCTCACGCTGGCCCCCGGCACTTTTTCTTCTAGGAGTCTTATAATTTCATATTTTACAGTAAGGATTTTACTAGTTAGAGTTTGTTTTGTGTGTAGCATAAGACAATGTTCTAATCTCACTGTTTTACAAGGGGCTGTCCAGTTTTCCTAGAACCATCACTGAACAGACTGCCTTTTTACCTTTTCTGTTACTCTTAACTTTTTTATAATAGATTAATTCAGTGTCAAGTCAGGTGAAGTTCTGTCACTCAGTCGTATCTGATTATTTTCGACCGCATGGACTGTTGCACGCTGGGCCTGCCTATCCATCACCAGCTCCCAGAGTTTACTCAAACTCATGTCCATTGAGTCAGTGATGTCATCCAACCATCTCATCTTCTGTCTTGCCCTTCTCCTTCCTCCTTCAATCTTCCCCACCATCAGGGTCTTTTCATATGTGTCAGTTATTCACATCAGGTGGCCAAAGTATTAGAGTTTCAGCATTAGTCCTTCCAGTGAATATTCAGGACTGATTTTTTTAGGGTTGACTGAACTGAACAGAAACATTTATCAATTATTTTATCTTTAAAAAATTTCTTGGTGTTATGGATCTCTTCTATTTTATTTTTCTCAACTTTATTTATTCCCTTGCAGATTTATTATTTTCTTCCTTCTAGATTCCCCCCACCATAGAGTTGTTTTTCTAAATATTTTAGGTAACAGCATATGTTGCTTTTGAGAGGTTTTTGGCTTCTTCAGATATCTTTTTTCTTTAAATTTCTTTTGCTCCAGTCATTACAAAGATTATGGAATGATGTGCTTTCATTCTCATCTGCTTTAATATATATGTATTTTAATTTCTTCTTTAATTTCTTCATTGACACATTTCTTTTTTAGTAACATCTTCATTATCCAGGTATTTATTTTTTCCCTACTTTTGTTTCTGTATTTGATGTCTGGTTTCATACCACTGCAGTTGCAAAACAATCCTTGATATAATTTTTATCTTATTAAGTTTGTTGAGGCTTGTTTTGTGAACTAGAATAACATCTTGGAGAATATTTCATGTGCAATTGAAACGAAAGTGCATTCTACCATTTTGGAGGTAATGTCCTGTAGTTACTGATTAAGATTAAATGATCTAATATATCAGTTAAGATCACCATTGCCTTATTGATTTTCTGCCTGGAGGATCCGTCCATTAATTTTAGATGGGTATTAAAATTCATCTTTCAGTTCAGTTCAGTCACTCAGTCGTGTCCGACTCCTTGCGACCCCATGAATTGCAGCACGCCAGGCCTCCCTGTCCATCACCATCTCCCAGAGTTCACTCAGACTCACGTCCATCGAGTCAGTGATGCCATCCAGCCATCTCATCCTCAGTCTGCCGGGGTCCAGGCCCCAGTGGATCCAGGGAATTCGAAGGTGGGGACAACGTTGGTGCTCTTGGAAAAATACATATTTAATTACAGAGATATAGGAGATTAGAAACAGATACTGTAGTAGGGAAATTAGTGGAGAAAAAGAGGCTGAATAACTTGGTTTATGTGGAATAGCATCCATGCTTCCAGATGGGAATTCAGCCAGAAAAACGGGGAGGAAGAAAGAAACGACATGGGGGAATCAGTCTTTCTGGAAACTGATCCGATTTCTTTATTTTGGGGTTTGCTTATATACATTTTGTTACATATAGGGATGAATATAGAGTCACGAGGGGGTCAGCAGTCCTGACCTTTATCAAAATCAGGTGCTTCACATAAAAAGGTCTTAGGGATTTTACATCATCTTCTGGCCATGAGTGAGACCTGCTGACATTTTATGATCCTTTCTTTCTGATAACCAAAAAACTTATTTCTTCCAAGGGTGTTTTTTCTTAAACAAGGCACCACCCTCCAAATAAAGTCACATTCCTATAGGGTGAGGGTGTAATGAGTTACAATCAAGAAAGGAATTAATCTTAAAAGTTAATGCTTATTTCTCCTATATGCTTAAAGGTTAACACTTATTTCTCCTAATTGCTAGTTATATTCATTTTAAGGGCCGGGAACATGGAGATTTAGCAGCAAACATCAACCCAACAGATGAAAATCCTTTCACCAATGTTCCCCTTAAGATCTATTTAGTCTTAAGATAGCGATAAAGTTACATTTTTACATAGCAAGGACACAGCGATTTATAACAAAGTACAGTGATCTATTACAAAAGAGAACATTCATTCACTCAAAAAGCCTAGTATTGCTCACCTTAAAAACCACTATATTTCCTTTTCTATATTCCAAATACATTGATTAATATATTCCCAGGTGCCTAAGGATATGGAGGCCTGGCGGCAATCATTGACTCAACAATGAGAAAAGCGCTATGCTAATTAAGACTTTCAAAATACTCCAAAACTCTCTGTGCTGTTTATGGTTGAGAGGTAGTGGCAGGAGTATGGATACTCCTGTCACACAAGCGAGTCTGTCAGCAGAGAGGTTTGACCTAAGACACCCTTGTCCCACCCAGGGCAGGGAATTAGCAGCAATTATTGGCACAACAAATGAAAAACCCTTCACCAATATAATTCCTAACCAACCCACTATACTAATAATTTCCAACTCCCCAAAATAATTTGCCTTTAGTAAGTCTAAAACATCTCGTGCCTCTCAGGTTGGGAGGCTGTAAACAATCACATGTGGCCAGATGAACCTATACAGGCGGGCTAGATAACCTTCAGAGGAGTCCGTAAGCTGAAACACTCTTGTCATGCCCAGGAATTTTTATTGACTTGGAGCTGCAAGTTAACTCCTTCTCCGAGAGAAATGGTTATGGCGGAGAGCCCCCCGTAAAGTCAGAGGTGTAAGTGAGAGCATAAAACAGACTCTGGTTTTGGGGTAGATGCTCGGGAACAGGGGGTTTCCTGAGGCTTGATCATGCCTTTGTGTATGCCAAGCCTCCTTCCTCATGGCCTTTGCCATGGACGGAGTTCCTCACGCTGGCCCCCGGCATCAGTCGTCCCCTTCTCTTCCTGCCCCCAATCCCTCCCAGCATCAGAGTCTTTTCCAATGAGTCAACTCTTCTCATGAGGTGGCCAAAGTACTGGAGCTTCAGCTTTAGCATCATTCCTTCCAAAGAAATCCCAGGGTTGATCTCCTTCAGAATGGGCTGGTTGGATCTCCTTGCAGTCCAAGGGACTCTCAAGAGTCTTCTCCAACACCACAGTTCAAAAGCATCAATTCTTTGGCGTTCAGCCTTCTTCACAGTCCAACTCTCACATCCATACATGACCACAGGAAAAACCATAGCCTTGACTAGAGAGACCTTAGTCGGCAAAGTCACGTCACTGCTTTTGAAAGTACTATCTAGGTTGGTCATAACTTTTCTTCCAAGGAGTGTCTTTTAATTTCATGGCTACAGTCACCATCTGCAGTAATTTTGGAGCCCAAAAAAAATAAAGTCTAACACTTTCTACTGTTTCCCTATCTATTTCGCATGGAGTGATGGGACCAGATGCCATGATCTTCGTTTTCTGAATGTTGAGCTTTAAGCCAACGTTTCCACTCTCCTCTTTCACTTTCATCAAGAGGCTTTTTAGCTCCTCTTCACTTTCTTCAGCAGTGGCCAAAGGACTGGAAAAGGTCAGTTTCCATTCCAATCCCAAAGAAAGGCAATGCCAAAGAATGTTCAAACTACCGCACAATTGCACTCATCTCATATGCTAGCAAAGTAATACTCAAAATTCTCCAAGCCAGACTTCAGCAATACGTGAACTGTGAACTCCCTGATGTTCAAGCTGGTTTTAGAAAAGGCAGAGGAACCAGAGATCAAACTACCAACATCCACTGGATCATGGAAAAAGCAAGAGAGTTCCACTAAAACATCTATTTCTGCTTTATTGACTATGCCAAAGCCTTTGACTGCGTGGATCACAATAAACTGTGGAAAATTCTGAAAGAGATGGGAATACCAGACCAGCTAACCTGTCTCTTGAGAAATCTGTATGCAGGTCAGGAAGCAACAGTTAGAACTGGACATGGAACAACAGACTGGTTCCAAATAGGAAAAGGAGTACGTCAAGGCTGTATATTGTCGCCCTGCTTATTTAACTTCTATGCAGAGTACATCATGAGAAACGGTGGGCTGGAAGAAACACAAGCTGGAATCAAGATTGCCGGGAGAAATATCAATCACCTCAGATATGCAGATGACACCACCCTTATGGCAGAAAGTGAAGAGGAGCTAAAAAGCCTCTTGAGAAAAGTGAAAGAGGAGAGTGAAAAAAAGTTGGCTTAAATTCATCTTCATTATTGTATTATTATTAAATTTTTCCCTCATGATCACTAGTATTTGCTTTATATATTTCAATGCTTTTTATTGGATGCATATATATTAATAAAGGCTATATCCTTTTTATTTATCTTTTTATCATTATATAATGGTTATTTTTGTCTTTTGAGGTAGACATTTTTTAACGTCTACTTTTTTTCTATCCCTGTTTTTGCAGTTTTCCTTTGCATTTGCTTTTAGGCAGGTGGTAGAGGGAAGGACACAGAGTCTATGTGTCTCCAAAACAGTGACATTTACCAGATGCTGGTGGAGTACCAAAACACTCGAGCAGATGGAGGTAACCCTGAGAAATTACATAGGATGAAGAGGGGAGCAAGGGAGAAGTTGACTTGTGACAGGTCAGCAGCCCTGAGGGGTGGTTAAGGGGGGTTCCTGGTGGCTCAGAGGTTAAAGTGTCTGCCTGGAATGCGGGAGAACCAGGTTCGATCCCTGGGTTGGGAAGATCCCCTGGGGAAGGAACTGGCAGCCCACTCCAGTACTCTTGCCTGGAGAATCCCATGGATGGAGGAGCCTGGTAGGCTACAGTCCATGGAGTCACAAAGAGTCGGACATGACTGAGCGACTTCACTTTCACTTTACCTCGAAAGGTTCACTGGTGACAGGAGGAACCTTTGAGGCTTTGGAGGGAAAGAGGAATGTGGCTAGCATTTCCCCTGCCCACTCAGCCCCAGGGAGCTTATTGGTGTTCCAGGTCTGACTCTCTGCCCTCCAAGGGCCCCTTCACCAATGTGTCTTGGGAGAATGAGGTGGATGAAGGGAGGAAGAGGGGAGTTGATCAAGGTGTCAGACAACTCAACACTACAAGTGTTAAGCCCACACTCAGCAGGCACTGAAGCCCACATGCCCCAGAGCCCATGCTCCCGAAGAGGAACCACAGCCATGAGAAGCCCAGACACACAACCATAGAGAGGCCCCCTCTCTCCACAGAGAGAGAACAGGTTACACAGCAATGATGACACAGCACGCCTCAACATAAATAAAATAAATAAAATTATTTTAAAGCAATACTATCTAAGATTGGATTCAATTGGCCAATACCTAGTACTATCACTCGGGAAGCTTACTGAATCTTCTGTACATAAAGAAATCACAGCTCACTGTGCCATCGGAAGTGTGGGAAGCTCTCCATACAGTGCTGAGAGCACAGGTGAGAAGTAACCAGTGGGGACCAAAGGAGGCCGTGTCAGCACTTATCTTGCGGCAGAAAAAAGGCCCATTAAGGGCAACAAAATGACAGCAGCTGACAGCAGGGCCCATCTGCGACTTGCAAAGAGGGACCCGGGAAACTTGGCCCGGCCACCTGTCCCCAGTGCTACCCCATAAACACGAGGCCCAGAGCTCTCATCCAGGGGGATCATCTGGTCGGATGGGGGGCAGAGGAGCAGTGGAGGGGGGCGCGTGCTGGCAAAAGTGGGGGCAGGGACACCAAGGGAGAGGGAGCTGGATGGGGATGCCTTCCACGTTTCTCCCACACGGGTAGGGGTACCGGTCCGTCCGAGTCTCCGAACGGGGATTTGGCTTAGATGTGCCAAAAGGAAAAAGAACCGTCAGCGAGGCGCTTCCCAGGAGACTAGCGGGCCCCGACCAGAGACCGTGCCCGGGGCCCACACCATCCTAGACGGGGCACACAGGACGGCCCGAGCCGGTCCCCACCTCCTGACTGGGATTCAGGGAATTGGAGAGGGGTGAGCAAAAATCACGTCTGACGACCGAGATCCAGGAGGACATGCTGAAGGATCAAGTGCGCCCTTACTGGCCACCCACAGAAGCAGGGTCCAGTCCATCCACGTCTCTGGACCCATCAGGACTTTGACAAAGAAAAAGCATGTGTGCCAGGAGACACCTCGGGTGACCAGACCCCACGGGGGACTGCACACGCGCCTCCCCCAGCCAACCCTCACGACTCTGGCGGGCGGGTCCCCACCTCCAGAGTGCGACGCGGAAAACACCTCGGGCAGAAAGAACCCGAGGGCCTGGACACATGCGGGCCCTCCAGCGACCTCCAAGCCACATTCCGGGCCGGTCTCCACTTCCGGATCAGGGCCGACGGTGAAGCAAACGCTCCTGAGGGAGGCTCAGGAGGAGTCCAGACTGCCCAGCCTGAGTCCAGGCGCTCCGGACAGGGAAGACCCTTTCCCTGCCCACCATCTGTCTCTGCGGCCACAGGGGCATGTGGAGATGCTGGTCGACACTGTCAGGCTGCCCCAGAATCCGGATCTGGAGGGCCACGACTGTCACCCTCCTCAGAAACCTAGAAAATCAATCTCCGGTGACAGCAGGACGTCCCTAGGCCTCGGAGCCACCGCGACTGTCACCACCAGTGTAGCCGGTGTCAGAGAGCTCTGCCTTGGGCCCAGAGGTTGAGTCACAATCCTCCTGAAGGCCTCGCCGAAGCTCCAGAGGGGAGGGACAATATAAAAGCGGATGCCAGGTGGCTCCTGACAACCGGCTCGAATGTCCCAAGGAAGGGTCGCTGTCGCCGGCCGGCCACAGAGGAAGGGAGAGGAGCTGGGAAGGATCTCCTCAGGAGGCTGCCACGAAGGAGATGTACTCCCCCAAGCGATTCCAGGGTGGTGGGGGGGATACATTTCATGGAGACGCAGGCAGGGGCTCGAGGCGGGGTTGGCAGAGAGAGGGGCAGCAGTGGCATCCTAGACTCCCTGGCTTCCCTCCCCCGAAAAAGAGAGGGAGGGAGGGAGGGAGGGACCGGCAAAGTGAAACCAGGCAAATGTTGCTGCAAGACCGGTAAAGTGAAACCAGGCAAATGCTGCTGCAAGAACAAAGCAGGACTTTGGAAAGCAGACCCAGACACGCAAGCCCAGGAGCAAGAAAGGAAAAGGAGACACTCAGGCCCCCAACAAGAGAAAACATAACTCAACCTGGGTAGAGACCGTGACAAAGCCCAAAGACAACAAACCCATGTATGCGGGGGTGGGTGGGGAAAGTGCACTTGAGGTCAGGAGAACATGGATTTCAAAATAACTGGCCACAAACACCAGAAAGGCAGGTGGGCGGGCGAGAGGTCTGGGGTGGCGGGGCTGTGGGGGTGGAGGACGGGGAGTGGGCGGGGGGGGGGGGGCAGATAGGGCGAGGGGGGTTGAGGGACGTGGTGGTGAGGAGGACCGGGCCGAGTAAATAGGGATCCACTAAATAAACCCCGAGTTCCATGACAACAGCCAGTTAAATGAATAAATAACTTCTTGAAGATCAGGAAGGAAATGAAACAAACACCAGGCAAGAAAGTAAGTCGTAGAACTGCTCTGGCAGCTTAAAAGTCAGAGAGAGGGAGAGGGAGAAGGGGGAGAGAGACAGAGACAGAGAATGCATACACATGTGCATATGTGTGTACATATGTAGACGCACGCATATTCGAGTCTGTATATACTCGCACACATGGGTATAAACACATTCAAAGGGCAAGCTCACAAACACGCATGTGTCTGTGCGCAAGGGTATGCCTAGGCGTTTCTACTGTGCGTGTATGTTTGCGTGTATATACGTAGACAAAAGTAGGACGGGCGACCCCCCCCCAGGGGTCTTTAAACCTCCCCGCCGGGACGCGCTAGGTACCTGGAAAGGGGGAGGTGGGCGAGGGGCACGGCGCGCCCCCACGGGCCACCGCCCCGACGCTGACCACCGACCACCAACCGCCAACAACCGC
>NW_017189624.1:0-2500 GCF_001704415.2 Capra hircus | reverse complement strand
CAGAGCCCGCGTCCCGCCCCCCGCAAGGCCTCATCCGCCGAGGCCTCCGCGACGAGGGGAACGGGCACGCCTCTCCCTTCCGCCTCGACCCCCCCGAAAGACAGCCACGCTCGGGACACACACGCCACCGTGGCGGGACCCGAGGGGGACGCCGGGTTGAGGGAAACGACACCACCGCTCGGCCTCAGGCACCTGAGGGACGACCTGGAGCGCTCCAGGGGCACCACCGAGGGTCACACGAGGCCACGCTCGCACACCCGCGTGGGGCGCGCAGCGCGGCAGCGGCGGCACAGCCCTCCCCGCCACAGGGAGGGCCGCTCGCCGGGCACACGCCGAGGAGGCGAAGCGGGAGCAATCTGCCGTGTCAGAAGACCAACGGCCCCACTGGACGCCCCGAGGCAGGGACGGGAGACCGAAGATCAGGGCCAGAGGCCACACCCAACCCCTGCCTTCCTCACCCTCCCTGACGGGCAGCGGGGGGGAAGACAAGCGAGGGGCCCCGCGGACAGACCGAGAAGAGCGGACACGTTCACCGGGAACGCCCGTCCCTCGTCCGGCACGGTTTCGGCTCGGCCCGGGAGAACACGACCACACCACATCGATCCGTGGAGCCGAGGTGGAGCAGGGGGAGGCACGGCGAGGACAGTCACCAGAGGGGCCCGCTTTCAGCCTCGCCGGCAGCCTCCATCCCCCCCCCACCTCGCCTCAGGCGAGAGCGGCCAACGACCCCGAGAGGAGAACACCTGACAGGTGGCGCGGAGCCCACAGGGCGGGGGTCGTCCCAGCCGCCACCAGGTGCCCACAGCGGGGGTGAGGGGCGCCGAGGGTAGAAGACCCGCGCCACCTCGCCCCCGCCACCCTCGGGTCGGGTCAGCCAGACGACACCACACAGGAGCCGGCGCACAGGCCCAGGCGGGCGGCTCCAGCGGCAGAGGGCCGAACCGGGCACCAGCTGGCGGCCCAGAAGCCCAGAGCCCCGCGTGCGTCCAGAGACCCACAGTCCTCGGTGGCAGACACCAAAGGAGACCGTGTCAGCACTTACCTGGTGGCAAAAAAGGCCTATTAAGGGCGACGAAATGACAGCAGCCGACAGAGGAGCCCATCTACGACTCGCAGGGAGGGCCCCCGGAACCTTGTCCCGGCACCTGTCCCCAACGCTGCCCCATAAACACCAGGCCCCGAGCTCTCTTGGGGGGGGGGGGTGTCATCTGGTCGACCGGGAGGGGGGGAGGGGCGCGTGGTGGCCAAAGCGGGGGCGCGGACACCGAGAGAGGGGGAGCCGGCCGAGGACGCCCTCCCCGCTTCGTCCACGCGGGTAGGGGTACCGGTCCGTCCGAGTCTCCGGACGGGGATTTGGCTTCGACGTGCCAAAGGAACACCAGAAGACGGAACCGTCAGCGAGGCGCTTCCCACGAGACCGAGCGGGCCCCGACCAGGGAGCGCGCCCGGGGCCCAGACCGTCCCAGACGGGGCACCCAGGACGGCCCGAGCCGGTCCCCACCTCCCGACCGGATGCAGGGAGTCGGAGAGGGGTGAGCCAAAGTCGCGTCCGACGACCGAGACCCACGAGGGCACGCTGGAGGGTCGAGCGCGCCCTCCCCGGCCACCCGCGGGAGCAGGGTCCGGTCCATCCACGTCTCCGGACCCGTCAGGACTTGGACAGAGAGAAAGCACGGGTGCGCGAGACGCCTCGGGCGACCGGACCCCACGCGGGGACCGCACACGCGCCTCCCCCGGGCCACCCTCGGGTCCCACCTCCGGAGCGCGACGCGGAAAACACCTCGGGCAGAAAGGACCGAGGGCCCGGACCCAGGCGCGCCCTCCGGCGACCTCCAAGCCACCCGTCCGGCCGGGCCCCACCTCCGGAGCGGGGCGACGGCGAAGCAAACGCTCCTGAGGCGGCCCAGGAGGAGTCCGGACCGCCGAGCCCGAGTCCAGGCGCGCTCCGGGCAGGGAAGACCCTCTCCCTGCCCACCGCGGCGGCCGGCCCAGGGAGGGTCCGGGCGGTCCGTCTCTCCGCGGCGCAGGGGCACGGGAGATGCTGGTCGACCCGGTCAGGCCGCCCCGCAACCCGTCGGTGGTCACCCTCCTCAGAAGCCTAGAGAACCAATCTCCGGCGAACAGCAGGACTGTCCCTAGGCCTCGGCGCCACCGGACCACGTCGCCGCCAGCGATCGCGCCGTACTGTCGGACAGCTCAGGCCTCGGGCCCAGAGGCTGTAGTCACAATCCTCCTGAAAGGCCTCGCCGAAGCTCCAGAGGGAGGGACAATATAAACGCGGCCAGGTGGCTCCGACAAGCGACCCGAACGTTCCGAGGACGGGCGTCGCTAGTCGCCGTAGCCGCAGGGGGACGCACCGCGCCGCGCCCAAACGCCCGAGCTCGGCCCGGAGCCTCCGCGCCGCGAGCGACGGCGACGCGCGCGGACCCCGGGCCGCGGAGGAAGGAGAGACGCTGCGGAAGGAATCTCCTCAGGAGGCTTTGCCACATCTCTCTCTTTT
>NW_017189623.1:0-48493 GCF_001704415.2 Capra hircus | reverse complement strand
CCCAAAGTTGTGAAAAAAAACTGATAAAAATATATAAATTTTAGTACATGAATTTTATTAGTGTCAGTTTTCTTAGATGATAATAAAGGCTACTGATTTTTTTCCTTTCAAATAGACTTTGTAAAGGTGATAGGTCTGGGGGAAGTTCCACCATGGAAACTTCCTTCAATGTCTCCATCTCTCTCCTGTACATTGGAATCACCAGGAAGCCTTTGAGAAAAAGAAATGCACCTACCTTCAGACATTCTGATTTAATTATTAAGACAGGCAACTTGGACATCCTCATCTATAAAATGTTCCAAGTGGTTTTAATGAACCTCAGATTTGGGGAAACATTGCTATTTAGTCTACATCTGGAAAATGAAAATTAAAGATGTTTCAAAATAGCATAACTTTGGTTCTCTTCAATTTTAAAGATAATTAATTGATTGACATCTGATAATTTCTGTTGATTTTGCCCTCTGTTTTCCAATAATTACATACAGTCAGACATGTAAAATGTCATGTCATACACAACTGTACATGATTATACATTAACATATAATTCAGTATGAGTGTGGCTGTATTATTCTCTTTTATATAATGTTATGTGTAAAGAATCTGATGATTAATGATAAGATTTGAGGGCTGAAAAAGTGCCCATTGCCTTGTATAATTTTAGCTGATCATTTTTGCTAATCACAAGAACCATTTCAAAAATTACTTGGTGACAGTAGTGCATTAATAAAATCTATAACACTAACTAGAAAACAGCACTTGTACACTTACATGGAAAAAGGAAATGACAAAGTATTTAAGTAAACAAATTGCACTGAAAGGTATATTTTTTATTCACATTACTATACCATTTCCTAGTGTCTGTCACCATGTTCATTAGCTTTAAGTTATTTGTTAAATCACTATCTTTAATGCTATCCATACTGCTAAGGATAATAAAAATAATGGAAAAGTAAAATCTTACTTGACAGTTGACTCTTATTATCTAAATACTTTTGTTTCATCAATCATATCAAAGCAAAAATGAACACAACAGCTTTACTTCTATGAAAAATGTTAAGCGTAATACCATGAATAATTATACATATATAACATGTTATACTTACATAGACATCAATCTGAGCAAACTCTGAGAGATAGTGAAGGACAAGGTTGGGCTTCCCTGGTGGCTCAGATGGTGAAGAATCCACCTGTAATGTGGGAGACCTGGGTTCGATCCCTGGAGAAGGAAATGGCAACCCACTCCAGTATTCCTGCCTGGAGAATCCCAATGGACAGAGAAGCCTGGCAGGCTACAATCCATGGGGTCACAAATAGTCAGATATGACTTAGCAACTGAACAACAACAATATACATACATAATATGTTATATATGTAATAAATAAATATATATATATGTGTGTGTGTGTGTGTATGTTACTGATCCCTGTTTACTTGACCTGTTAATGTTTATGTGATGTAAATACCAAACTGGGTTATTTTTCCCTAGTGTCTGTCACCAAGCTTCTGACATTTCTAGTAAAGTATTTAAAGCTGCTAAAACTAAAAACAGGCTTATTGCCCCCACTCTCTACCTAATGTTTTTTCTTTATTATGTCAAACCAGATATAATGTAGAGCCCATAGCTTTCTGGCTATCATGGCATAAGTGTTTTCATGTAGGTAAGAATTATAAAATGTTAGAATCATTTGTGTGGCTTATTATCTTGGGTTCTCAAGACTGAAGATTTCTTTCAAATATTTTATTTTAGATAGTAACAAGCTATGAAATATTCCTCAAGTATATTGCCAACAGAATGTAGTATAAATACCTCTTAGAAAAGATACAAAAATAATATGCAGCGTATATACAGGAGTTTTTTCAAAACAGAATTTTGAGATTGCCACAGTATATAATTTATTCATTTATATCAACTTGAAGCCATCAAATTTTGATGTTTCTGTTTGATGTGAATCAATTTTTGGGGTTATTATAGGAGATACCCAATGAAGTCATCAGTTATTTGCAAACATACATACTGCTTATTGCTCAGGTAGGATGACAGTATGATCCAATAGAAGCAAAGGTTTAGAAAGGGAGAGGGCAATGGAGAATTCATGTGAATTGGGAGAGCTAAGGAAGGTGAATAGAAAGAAGCCAGATTAAAGAAAAACTGAGAGTGTGACACGAAACCCATTGAACTGCTTATCTGGGCACTTTCCCAGTTATATACTACTGTCCTCACGTAACATTGAAACCATCATGGAGTTCACTGGTGTGACTGGGAATTGAATGTAGATGAAAAACAGTAGTTAATTTTGCACATTATTTACATGGGTTATTTGCTATTGAATTGTAGGACTTTCTTACATATTTTGGACATAAACTGTTTTTCAGATATATGGTTTGCAAATATTTTCTCCCATTCTCCATGTTGCCTTTTCATTTTGATGATTGTTACCATTGCTGTGTGGAAGCTGTTTAGTTTGTCTGTTTTTTCTTTTATTGCCTGTGCTTTTGGTGTTAAATCCAAGAAATCATTTCTAGGACTAATATCAAAAAATGTCCTCCTGTTTTCTTATTGGAGTTTTATATGGTTTCAGGTCTTATGTTGAAGTCTTTCATCCATTTAAGGGTTTTCTGTATATCGTATCATGTCATCTACAAATAGTGACAGTTTTACTTATTCTTTTACCATTTGAATACCTTTTTTTCCCTTACGTTATTGCCATGGCTAGGACTGTAGGTACTGTGTTGAATAAAAGTGGCAATAGTATTTTTCTATTATAGTTCATTTTCTGTGAGTCTCTTTTTGTTTTGTAAGTAAGCTTGTTTGCATCACTTCTTTTTGGATTCCACATATAAGGGATGTCATGATACTTCTCCTTCTCTGTCTGGCTTACTTCACTCAGTATGACACTCTCTAGGTCCATCCATGTTGCTGCAAATGGCCTGATTTCATTCTTTTTAATGGCTGGGTAATATTCCATTGTATGTATGTACCACATCTTCTTATCCATTCCTCTGTTGATGGACATTTAGGTTGCTTCCATGTCTTGACTATTGTAAACAATGCTGCAATGAACATTGAGGTGCATGTATCTTTGGGGGCCTAGTTTTTCCTCTGGATATATGCCCAGGAGTGGGATTGCAGGGTCATATGGTAGCTCTATTTTTGATTTTTTAAGGAACCTGCATACTGTTCTCCATAGTGGCTGTACCAATTTACATTCCCACCAACAGTGCAGCAGGATTCAAAGGGTCTTTTATTTATTCCATTATGCCATTCTGTGTTTTTGATAGGAATACTTAGTCTATTTACATTTAAAGTAATTATTGATAAGTATAAACTTATTGCCATTTTCTTCATTGTTTCCTGGGTATTATTGTTCCTCTGTTCATTTCTCTTTCCCTTTTCACTTATGTTTTGGTGGTTTTCTTCACTGTTATATTTCAATTCCTTTCTCACTTTCGTTTGCATATTTACATTTTCTCCTTGTGATTACTGTGAGATTAACATAGGACATCCTACTTAGGTTGGTAGCAACTTAAATTTGAACACATTCCAAATCTTTGTCTTTGTACCCCCTCCTCCATGTTTTATACTTTGATGACAAGTTTTGCCTCTATTTTATGTTCCTTAACTAATTACTATAGTTTTAGTTATTTTTACTACTTTCTCTTTTAACCTTCAGGCTTGCTTTAGTGGTTTGTCCACTACCTTTATTATCTATTTACCTTTTCCAGTGAGATTTTTGGTTTCATATGTTTTCTTATTAATTGACACCATTGCACCATTTCTTTTCAGTCTATAGCATTTCAGTTGATATTGTAGGTCTGGTCTAGTGATGATGAACTCCTTTAGCTTTTACTTTTCTGGGAGACGTCTTATGTCTCCTTCAATTCTGAGTGATAACCTTGTTTGGTAAAGAAATCTAGGTTAGAAGGTTTTTGTTTTTGTTTGTTTCAGCTCAGTTCAGTTCAGTCACTCGGTCGTGTCTGACACTTTGTAACCCCATGGATTGCAGCATGCCAGGCTTCCCTGTCCATCAGCCACTCCTGGAGCTTACTCAAACTCATGTCCATCCCATTGGTAATGCCATCCAACCATCTCATTCTCTGTCATCCCCTTCTCCTCCCGCCTTCAATCTTTCCCAGCATCAGGGTCTTTTCCAATGAGTCGGTTCTTTGCGTCGGGTGGCCAAAGGATTGGAGTTTCAGCTTCAGCATCAGTTCGTCCAATAAATACTCAGGATTGATTTCCTTTAGGATGGACTGGTTGGATCTCCTTGCAGTCCAAGGGACTCTCAAGAGTCTTCTCCAACACCACAGTTCAAAAGCATCAATTCTTCTGTGCTCAGCTTTCTTTATAGTCCAACTCTCACATCCATACATGACTACTGGAAAAACCATAGCTTTGATTAGATGGACCTTTGTTGGCAAAGTAATATCTCTGCTTTTCAATATGCTGTCTAGGTTGGTCATAGCTTTTCTTCCAAGGTGCAAGTGTCTTTTAATTTCATGGCTGCAGTCACCATCTGCAGTGATTGTGGAGCCCCCAAAAATAAAATTTCTCACTGTTTCCACTGTTTCCCCATCTATTTGCCATGAAGTGATGGGACCGGATTCCATGATCTTAGTTTTCCAAATGTTGAGTTTTAAGCCAACTTTTTCACTCTCCTCTTTCACTTTAATTAAGAGGCTCTTTAGTTCTTCTTTGCTTTCTGCCATAAGAGTGGTGTCATCTGCATTCATATTGCAGATGACATATTGGTGTCATCTGCATTCAAGTGGTATCAGTTTATTCATTTTTCACCTGGCAATCTTGATTTCATCTGTGCTTCATCCAGCCCGGCGTTTCACATGACATACTCTGCATAGAAGTTAAATAAGCAGGGTGACAATATACAGCCCTGACGTACTCCTTTCCCAATTTGGAACCAGTCTGTTGTTCCATGTCTAGTTCTAACTGTTGCTTCTTGACCTGTGTACAGATTTTGTTTGTTTAGCGCTTTTAATTAAATGCCACGCTTTTCCCTTCTGGCCTATAAAGTTTATGCTTCAAAATCTGCTGATGGCCTTACAGAGTTTCTCTTGTACATTACAAGTTCTTTTTCTATTGCTGTTTTTAGGATTTTCTCTTTATTCTTAACATTTACCATTTTAATTAGAATGTATGTCACTTTGTGTTCATATTATTTGGAACTCCCTAGACTTCCTTGACCTGAATTTCTGTTTCCTTTCCCAGTTTTCAATCACTGTCTTCAAATATTTTTTGACCTTTTTTCCCCTCTCTCTCTTCTCTTTCTGGGACCCCTATAAATGTAAATGTTACTCTGCTTTACGTTGTCCCAAAGGCTCCTTAAGATGTCCTTACTTTTTAAAATTCTCCTCTGTGTTTTTGACTGCCCTGGCTGAATGAGATTCGCTGTTTGGTCTTCCAGCTGGCTGATTTGTTCTTCTACCTCATTCAGTCTGCTGTTGAATCCCTCCAGTGTATTCGTCAGTTTAGTTGTAACCCATGGGGTTGCAAAGAGTCAGACATGACTGAGTGACTTCACTTTCTTTCTTTCTTTTTCTTTCTGTTTAGTACCTTTCTTTTATTTTCTGTCTCTTGATTGAAATTCTCACTGTTCATCCATTCTGCTCCCAAGTTTGATGAGCATCTTTATTCATGACCATTACTTTGAACTCTTTATCAACTATATTGTTTATCTTTGTTCTGATTAATTCTTTTCTTGGGTTTTGTCTTGTTTGTTTGTTTGGAACTTATATTCCACTGTCTCCTCATTTTGTCTAATTCTCTATGTTCGTTTCTGTTTATTAGTTATATCAGCTATGTCTCCCAGTCTTGAAGGGCTGACTTTATTTAGGAAATGTCCCGTGTGGCTCAGAATACAGTCCTACATGGGCACCAGAGCAGGTATTCAAGCAGTGTCCCCTATGTAGGCTGCATTGACCTGTTGTGGCAGGGCTGCAGCTGCAGGATGCTAAGGGGCAGGGCTGTCACTGGACTGGCTGCAGGGCCTGGTGGTGACTGCCATGGGGCACTGGTGAGCAGGGTTGTAGCTTGACCAGCCCTGAAACCCAACTAGGGTGCAGGAATGGGCAGGGCTTTTAGCAGAATGTACTTACTATCATGAACATGTTGGATAGAAAATTCCAAAATAGTACCCACCAGTCCCAATATTAGCAAGGTATGCTGAACTTGCATAAATGGCTCCCACCAATGACTCAGTCCCCAGTGATCATCTCAACTGGTTTTGCCTTTTTGGCAAATGATTCAATATTAGTAAGTGGGTCCCACTTACCTGTGGTCCATGAGCTTTTCAATCTGGTGTTTTTGCACTGATTTTCAGGCCAAGTGTGCATGCGGGCCTTTTAAGCATTGGTCTTCTATTTCATGCCATTCTGTAGTTTTCCTGCGCATTTTGCCTGTTGGTTTTTTTCAAACTTTTTTATTTTGTATTGGGGTATAGCCAATTAACAATATTGAGATAGTTTTAAGTAAACAGCGAAGGGACTCAACCATATATATACATGTATCCATTCTCCCCCAGATTGCCTGTTGGTTTTTAAAGCCTGGTGTTTAGGGGGCTAGTTTCTCTGTGCAGGATCTAGGGGTTGGAGTGACTGACATGAAGTTGGAATGCCCTTGCTCCTCAGGTAAAAGATCCATTCCTTGTGATCCCTCTTGAAGGTAGATCATTGCAGCTGGGATGTGGGTTAGTCCCTGGGAGCCCATATTTCTCCCTCTCCTATCATCTCAGTGTTGTCCTTTTCCCCTTTGTTGTGGAGAATTTGTTCTCCAAATTTCAGGTATTTTTCTAAGGGAGCTATTGTATATGTAGTTGTAGGTTTGTTGTGTCGATGGGAGGAGGTGAATTTTGGGTCTTCCTATGCCAACATCTTGTACCTTCTCCAAAAACCCCATATCGCTGTCATTCCCCTATTCCCCTGTCCCTCACCAACCTAGCCCTGAGAACCACTAATCTACTTTCTGTCTCTAGGTTTCCCTGCTGCTGGTCTTTAATGTGAATGAAATCATATAGGATGTGGTAACTTTGTAACTTACTGCTTTCATTGAGCGTAATATTTTCAAAGCTCATTTATGTTGTAGCATGTATCAATATTTCATTCTCTTTTATATAAACAATATTATGAACAATATTTCATTGTAGGAATAGACTGTATTTTGTTTATCCATTCACCTATTGATAGACATTTGGGTTTCCACTTTTGGCCTTAATGAGTAATGTTGCTATGTTCATTCATGTTCAAGTTTTGTGTGGAGGACATGTGTTTTTATTTCCATTGGGTGTATAAATGTAAGAGTTGAATTACTGGGTCGCGTGGTAATTCTGTGTTTGATCACTTGATGAACTGCCAAAATGTTTTCTAAAGTGGCAGAAAAGCTTTACACAAATCACTGTAATCCTTGCCATTGATGAAGCCAAGAAAAAGTTCTAACCAGCTGCATAACCTGCTCTTTTCTAGCAGTGTGTGTGTGTGTGCTCAGTCGTGTCTGACTTTGTGACCCCCATGGGCTGTAACTTGCCAGGCTCCTCCGTCCGTGGGGATTCTCCAGAGAAGAATACTGGAGTGGGTTATCATTTCCTTTTCCACAGTATCTTCCTGACTCAGGGATCGAACCTGTGTCTCCTGCATCGGCAGGTGGATTCTTTACCACTAGAGCAACCTGAGAAGCCCCTTTTCTACCAGGAAAGGAAATTATTGGATGGAAAAGTTTACTGTGTTCACAGCCAGAAGACTTGGATTACGTCTTGGCCCTGCCTTTCATTATCTATGTGACCTTGTGTCATTCAACTTCAGTGGGTACAGTTCCCCTGTCACTGTCTAGAAACTAAGGGAATTGAATTACCTGTTACCTAACTCTCAACTCCAACCCAGAGAATTTAAAGTGGTGTAACGTTCTTCATTTAATCCTACAAACTATTTCACTCACATTCAAGATTTTGACTGGCAAAGAAGCAGGATATGATTTTTATCTCCAGATTATATCTAATTTCTATAGAAAGCCAAAGATCACCTCTTGTTGCTGATTTCATTTTTCCCTTAGGTAGACCATGTCCTGCTACTTCAACATAGAAAATTACCATAAACTAGAAGCATTTCACATATCTTTTTGGACACGTGCCTTTTGAAAGAATATCTTCAAATTGGGTTATAAAGATGCCCATTTTGAATATGTCACACTCAGCAGGAAAGCAGTTATTTAGTAGCTCCCTCCTACTCAGTGGGTGGGTCACAGATGACCAGCATTGACATCACGTGATAGCATGTTATAAATGAGAATTCATAGGCCCCGTGAGTCAGAATCCCTGGAGGTGGAGCCCAGCAATCTGAGTTGTAACAAGATCTCTGAGTGAAACCTATTCACACTAAATTCTTAAAATCTACTTCAGACTATGCATTGCAATCTTCCATCCTAGATCATGGTGTACAGAACTTGTTTCTAGATTTAATTTCTCATCAATTTTGAAACAGAAGATCCAGGCTTCACCTTATTGTCTTTCATGAAGAAGTTGGAGCTGAAGACGTCCCTGGTGGTCCAGTGGTTAGGAATTCACCTGCCAATGCAGGGGACAGGGGTTCGATCCCTAGTCCCAGAAGATCCCACATGCCGAGGGACAACTAAGGTCATGTGCTATGCAAAAGAAGCCACCACAATGAAAAGCCCAGACATTGCAACTAGAGAAAGCCCACATGCAGCAACAAGGACCCAGTGCAACCATAAATAAAGAAATGCTGCTGCTTCTGTTTAGTCCCTAAGTTGTGTCCAATTCTTTGCAATCCCACAGACTGTAGCCCACCAGGTTCCTCTGTCCAGGAGATTTCCCAGGCAAGAACCGTGGAGTGAGTTGCCATTTCCTTCTCTAGGGGATCTTCCTGACCCAGGGATCAAACCCGCATCTCCTGCATTGCAGGCAGATTCTTTACTGCTGAGCCACCTGGGAAACACAAAATACATGCATAATATTTAAAAAGTTAGAGCTAAATGTGCTTGGTTTAGCAGCTGAAAACCCATGTCAGACAGATGATGTCTAGTAGCAACAGCTGAATCAGTAAAGCTTGGTTTACTTTAATCTGGCTCAAAAGGAAAAAAAAAAACCACTCCCTGGTAGCTGAGATGGTAATAAAGAATTTGCATGCAATGCAGAGATCCACGTTTGATCCCTGGGTGGGGAAGATCCCCTGGAGAAGGGAACGGCAACCAACTGAAGTACTCTTGCCTGGAGAATTGCATGGACAGAGGAGCCTAGCAAGCTACAGTGCATGGCTTCGCAAAGAGTCTGACATGGCTGAGCGACTAACACACACACTGGAGAGCTTGAATAAGTAAGTTTGCCTGTTGGCCATATTTCTTTATCAGTTTTTAATGGCCGTGAATTGCAAAACTTCCAACAGTGTATTTCCTAATCATTTCATTGTATTTTCTTCTCAAGGAAGAAAATCTCTTTGTGTTACAAACAAAAGAACAAATATTTGAGTAATGTTTTATGGCTTCTAAGGTGTTTTCATGTGTGTTTTATCATTTAATTCTCCTGGGATCCCTGGGAAGTAGTTTAACACTGACTTTCTCCATAGCATGCTGAAAACTTCTAAGTAGAGTCAGGAATGGGTGAAAAGGTGGACACAAGACTGGAGCTAAGAGCGGTTGGCTTAGGAAGTGGGAATGACCTCCACTCTAACCCATTTACATTGGGGTTCACAGTCCAGTTCAGACAGAGTATCAACACCCAGGATTCTAGTACAGGTAACCTGATTAAGTTCATAGTCTGAACTGTCAACTGGAATGATAGAAGAGATCAGAGAAGAGCCCAAATGTGCTGAATGGCTCAGCAGAATACTCATGGGAAGTTCTGGTCTCCCAGTTTGACTGTCTGGGACTCAGATCTGGGAAATGAAAAAAGAAAGTCATGAGACATTTTTGTCCATTCATTCCACAAACTGGATGGAATTCTAGTTCTGTGCCAGGCACTATGTCCCTTTCTGGGAATTATGCTTGAGAGAAATAGTGCAGGTGCTGCCTGCAACCATGGAACTTTTAATTTTGGAGGGAAGACAGAGATAATAACTCTGGTAGTTTACAAGTTCTGGTAAGTTCTTAGGGGAAAAGGAGAACTTCCAGAAGAGTAACTGTTGAGCTGAGAACTGAAGGATCTAGTAGGTGTCAGCTAAGCCAATGTTCTTCAAGGTAATATTTATTTTCACCTCATCCTCTTATAACATCTGAATTTGTGACTGCATTATATTATATATTACATGTTAGCACAACTGTATATATAATTTATAATAAATCTACATATATTTGGAAGGATTTTCTTAAGCCCTCTCTTATAATTTGTGAGTCCCAGGGCATTGGGTATGACAAGATTTAACAGAAACATGTGTAAGCAAGTGGGAACCAAGGACAAAATAACTATCATTATTTTCAAATATCTCCCTATTGGGAAAACTAAATAGCTTGTACTCTAAGTAGCAAATAATGTCCTCACCAAAGGGTCTTTTTCTTTTTTATCTTTTGGCTGCACCATGTGACATGTTGGATCTTAGCTCCCTGACCAGATATCGAACTTGTTAACCGCTGGACTGCCAGAGAAATCCCAAAAGATCTTTAATACCCTCTTCTGTCTCTATAACATGCACACAAATACTAAACTTGCAGGGAAAACTTACCCCTGAGTGCTCAATATAGAAACAAAATTGCAGCCCTATATTATATATTACTGCATAATAAAGTATGTAAAAAAATTGGTGGCTTACACAACATTTATCATATCATAGCTTCTGTGGGGCAGAAATCCAGGCATGTTTTAGCTGGGTCCTCTGCCTCTGGGTTTCTCCGAAAGTTAAAGTCACCTCAAGGCGCTGATTGCAAAGGAGTGGCTTCCTGAATCACTCACGAGGTTGGTAGTGGGATTCAGTTCCTGATGGACTCTTGAACTTAGGTCTTGATTTCTCATGAGCTGTTGGCTAGAGGTCCCCCTTGGTTCCTTGCCACATGGGCCTCTGTGTAAGGGCATTTCACAATATGGCATCTGGTTTCATCAGAGCATGCGAGTGAAAGGGCAAGAGAGAGTGCCAGCAAGAGAAGGCGTGCTTGGAAGACACAAGTCCATCTTGGAACCTAGTTACCAAAATACCATTCCATGCCTTTTGCCATATTCTCCTTGTTAGAATCATATCACTGGCTTCAGTCTGCACTCAAGGGGAGAAGATTACACAGATGTGTGAATACTAGGAGGCACGGGGCCTTTGGGAGCCATATTCAGAAGCTGCCTACCACAAGTCCTAAAGCCGTATTTAGAAAGCTCAGCAGAAATGATGGCACTTGTGTAACAGTTACTCTGTTAGCCATCTTGGATTAATATTATCACTGGAAGTTTATCACCAAATACTCTAATTTTGTCTCTAATTTGATGCATATACATGTGTGTTGTATTCCACACATGGTTGTCATTCTAGAGCTCTGAATCCTGGCTGTCTCACTTACTATATTGCCAGGCACTCCCCTCATTCAAGGCTTGCCAGCCTGCCCCAGGACCTGATCTTAGCTATCTAAAACATACCTCCTATATATATAGGACTGACTGTCCCCTTAGTTCATTCAGTTCTCTGCCCAAATCCCATATCTTCACCCACTCTTCAGTCTCTTTTCCTCTGCTTCATGTTTTTCTGCAGTGCTCATCACTACCTGACATTCTGAAATGTACTTTCCATTTATCTGCTTTTTTGTCCATCTCTTCCAACAAACATGTACCTGTGGTCATATATGCCAGATCCTAGAGTACCTGGTATGTGTAAGTACTCAGTAACTGTTTTTCAAAATACAAAAGGAATGTTTTTGTATTTAACTCAAGGAAAACCTGTATTTCAAATTTACTTTTGTACCACCTTACTAATGAGATACACATTCACCTCTGATTGTTAGGAATTATGTCATCATTTTTTCCCACCTATGACAACTAGGAAATGAATTATTAGAAATGGTAAGGATTTCAACTACCTCTTTTGGAAAAGTAGTTAACATTTAGCAATTTTAATTCCATTAACAGATGTACTTTTGGTCTTTGCCCTAAATTTACATTCATTGAGCAAGGGGGGAAAAAAAACTTTAGAAAATACTCTATATTGGAATCACTGAGTTCCTTTGGGATGGTTTTCTGTATAAGCTTTGTTATATATTTGTTTGCATCATGAAGATCAACTACTGAAATGCAAAAACTTACCATCACAATATGTTTTTAATAGTTTCTGCAAACAAACATCTCAGGCTGTACTGAAAATTCACTTTGCTATATAAAACTGATGGGGTCGCACAGAGTCGGGCATGACTGAAGCGACTTAGCAGCAGCAGCAGCAGCATATAAAACTGAGAATTGAAAGCTTATTCAGGACCCATCTTGAATGACTACAAACAAAAGTGTCCTTAGATCAGAAGCCTCTGAGTACTTTATTTGATCTGATTAATCCAAGTCAGTATGATGGTATACAAGTCAAGAGCTGTGTGCAGAGTATTCTTAGGTATTATGAGGAACTCAAAGATAAGTAAGGTTCGAATGTGGGTAGACAGGCAGTAGCATAAAGTATAATGAAGATTATGTGTTCTGCTGTTAAACTTCCCATGTGACTTCCTCATGCAGTTGCTAACCTCTCTGTGTCTCAGTGTTGTTCAGTCACTCAGCCATGTCTGACTCTTTTTGACCCTGTGGACTGCAGCACGCCAGGCTTCCCTGTCCTTCACCATCTCCCAGACTTTGTTCAGACTCATGTCCATTGAGTTGATGATGCCATCCAACCATCTCGTCCTCTGTTGCTCCCTTCCAAAGATTGTCATCTGGAGCACTTGATTTTGAGTTGGACCTATCAATGGATCTCCAATCAGTCAGGGGTGTGGAATTCTCCAGGCAAGAATACTGGAGCAGGTGACCATTCCCTTCTCTGGGAGATCTTCCCAACCCACGGATCGAACCTGGGTCTCCTGCACTGCAGGAAGATGGTTTATAGTCTGAGCCACCAGGGAAGCCCTCTGTGTCTCAGTACTTGCCTCATGACTGTTGTGATGGTAGATTGTGTGCCAACTTGACTGGGCCACAGGGTACCCAGAAATAAATGTTATTCCGAGTGTGTCCGTCAGGGTGATTCTGGATGAGATTTACATTTGAATCAGTAGACTGATTAAAGCAGATTGCCTTCTTTATGTAGTCCATGGAAGGCCTGAATAGAACAAGAAGGCTGAGGAAGGGAGAGTTTGTTCTCTCTGGCTGGCAGTCACACACCAGCTCAGTACCAAAGACTGGGACATCAGTCTTTCCTGCCTTCAAACTCAGACCTGGACTAGAACTTACAGCCTTGGCTCTCTTAACTTCGCATGCTATTGAACTTGACCTGGAACTATATCATGGGCTCTCCTGAGTCAGCTTCCATAATCACATGAACTCTTGCTATAATGGATATCTTTTCATCTATATCTATTTCCTTTTGGTTCTGTTTCTCTAGAGAACCCTAGTACAGTTGTTGAGGTAATTGAATGTGGTAACTTATGTGAACCTTTTGGGCTTCCCAGGTGGTGCTAGTGGTAAAGAACCTGCCTGCCAGTGTAGGAGATATGAAAGACATGGGTTAAATCCCTGGGTTGGGAGGATCCCTGGAGGAGAGCATGACAACCCACTGCAGTAATCTTTTTAACATGGTTCATGGAACATAGCTTCTCAGGTGGCTCAGTGGGTAACAAAAAAAAGAAAAAAAATCTGCCTGCTAATGCAGATAGGAGACACAGGTTCTATCCTTGGGTTGGCAAAGATCCCCTGGAGTAAGAAGTGGCAACCTACTCCAGTATTCTTGCCTGGAAAATTCCATGGACAAAGGAGCCTGACAGGCTACAGTCCATGGGGCTGCAAAGAGTCAGACATGACTGAGCAACTGAACAAAACACTCAGAAATATTATACAATAAAAAGGCATATTCTTAGAGTTAGTTAAAGCTTTAAGAGACTGAAAGCCCAAACTAACAGTAGCTTAAATTTGAAAAGGTTATATCACTTTCAGGTAAATAAAGTCCCAAAGTACAGTATAATGACTGCTCATCTACCAGTCCAGTGCTGGTGTGGCCACTCAATACTCATCAGGAGCTCTGGTTTCTTCTATCAAAATACCATCACCCACCCTCCCCCACCACCCCCCCGTGCTCAAAACTTGATGATCAGTTTTTGTCACACCCGCTCTTGATGGTTTGGGGATGTGGCTAAGCAATCAAAATCACACAGCCACAACAGGCCACACTCTCACCAGCAGTTATATGAGAATTAGAACTGCTCTACATCCTCACCAACACTTGGTATTGTCATTGTTGATTTTCCCCTCAACCTCATGGCTGTATTCTGGTGTCTTATTGCAGTCTAAATTTGCTTTTCCCTGATTATAAGTAAAATTAAACAATTTTTCATATGCTTATATCATTCGATTTCTTCTTTGTTCAGTGCCTATTCACTACTTTTGACTATTTTATGATTGAGCTATTTGTAGTTTTCTTGTTTATTTGTAGGAGTTTGTTATATATTCTCAATATGAATTGTTCATTGGTTGTATGTGTTACAGATCTCCTCTGCCACTGTGTTCTTCTTCTTCCATGTTTGCAGTAATTTTTGATAAAATTTTTATTCAATCTTTTCCTTGTGGTTAGTACTTTTAGTGTTATGTTTTACTGTGTATGCCTTTCTCTAAAGTAATGAAGATATTTTTCTATATTAATATCTGATGTTTTTTATTTTATTTTTTACATTTAAAATATGATACACCTGGAAATTATTTTTATGCATGGTTTGAAGTAAGAGATTCCCATTTCCTTTTTTTGTCACATGATTACCAAGTTGTCCCATTTGCTTGTTGAAAAGACTTATTTCTCTACTACCTTGCCTTGTTTGTCATGAATCAAGTGTCCATTCTTGTTGAATCTATGCCTGGGTTTTCTAATCTGTTTCATTTTCCTACTTATCTATCTGATTAGCAAGATAATTATTGTATGTCTATAATGTTTTGATATCCAGTAGTGCAAGCCTTTTCATCTTGCTAATAACCATCAAGATAATTTTGTCTATTTTCAGCTCTTTGTGTTCCTATATAGATTTGAGAATCAGCTTGTAACATTGCACAGAAAATTTGTTGACTATTTACTGGCGTTTTATTGAATCTGTCAATAAATTTGGGATAATTTTATATATTTATATTCTTTTCAAAATTTCTTTATATATATTTACATATATACGATATTGACTCAGTCCATGAATGATATATATATATATATATATATAATTTTGTTTTTTTTTTCCAGTGTGGTAGAGTTTTATTTAAAAAAAAAAAATTAAAAAAATTATATATATCATTTTGTTTGGATCATTTTTGGTTTTTTCCCTTAAAATTGGGGGATGGAGTTTTAGATTTATTCCCATGTGCTACATAATCTTTAATTATGTTATCTTTTTAATATTTATTTTAATTAATCTATTTATTTGGCTGTGCTGGGTCTTCACTCTGGCATGCAAACTCTTCATTGAAGCATATGGCATCTAGTTCTCTGACCAGGGATTGAACCCAAGTCTCCTGCATTGGGAGCACAGAGTCTTAGCCACTGGGGCCATCAGGGAAGTCCCTCTTTATTTTTATTTTAGTTGCTACTACAAATAATCTTCTGGTTGTATAAGAAATACAGTTGATTTTTTAATTAAAATACATAGTTGATTTACAATGTTGTGTTTGTTTCAGGTGTACAGCAAAATGATTCAGTGATATACACACACACACACACATACACACACATATATATTATTATTCATATTCTTTTCCATGATAGGTTATTATAAGATATTAAATATAGTTCCCTGTGCTATACAGTCGTTCCTTCCTTGTTGATTACCTACTTTACATATAGTAGTGTGTATCTGTTAATCCCAAACTCCTAATATGTCTCTTCCCACCTTCCCTTTTGGTAACTATAAGTTTGTTTTCTATATCTGTGTGTCTGTTTCTGTGTTGTAAATAAGTTCACTTGTATCATTTTTTTAGATTCCACATATGAGGGATATTATATGATATTTCCTTTCTCTGACTTACTTAACCTAATATGATCATCACTAGGTCCATGCATGTTGCTCAGAGTGGCATTATTTTGTTCCTTTTTGTGATTGAATAATATTCTACTGTGTGTGTGTGTGTGTTCTTCAACTATGCATTTGTCAGTGGACATTGGCTATTATAAATAGCGCTGCTATAAACACTGGGGGTTCATGTATCTTTTTGAATTGGAGTTTTTGTCTTTTCCAGACATATGCCCAGGAGTATGATTGCTGGATCATGTGGCAGCTCTACTTTTAGTTTTTTAAGGAACTTCCATACTATTATCCATACTGGCTGCACAAATTTGCATTCCCACCAATAGTGCAGGAACGTTCTCTTTTCTACACATCCCCTCCAATATTTATTATTTGTAGACTTTTTGATGTTGGCCATTTACAGTTGATTTTTTAATGCTAATTTCATATCCAAAAATCTTGTTAAATTCTACTAACTTATTTGATGGTAATTTTGGATTTTCTGTGCATACATAATGACATCATTTATGAATGGCACTTTGTTTTTTGCCATACCATTTGGCATGCAGGATCCCAACCAGGGATCAAACCCATGCCCCTTGCAGTCAAAGTACAGAGTCTTAACCACTGGACCACCAGGGAAGTCCCTGTTTCTTCCTTTTCAATCCAACTAAAGGCTTCTCAGATGTCTATCATTCCAGATATTTGCTATGCCTTTATACTTGTGTACAAATTTATTTAATTTTATTTAAAAATTATGTTTTAATTGAAGGATAATTGCTTTACATAATTTTGTTGTTTTCTGTCAAACCTTAACATAAATCAACCATTTAAATACATTTTTTATGGAGCAATAACACATATGCAGAGAAAAGGTACAAATCATAATTATTATACAATTGATGTACAGACATAAAGCACACCCATGTTAACTACCACCCAAATCAAGAAATAAATCATTACCAGCACATCAGAAGCCCGCCACCTTATAGTACTTAGCCTAAGCTTTTTCCCCAAGGTAACCAGTATCCTGTTTTCTAACACAGTAGCTTGGTTTTACCTTTTAAACTTTATACATATATGCACACTTTCAGTACTTAATCATTTGTGTTGTTTTAGGACCATGAATCAAGGCAAATTGAAAGTGATCAAATAGGAGATGGCAAGAGTGAACATCGACATTTTAGGAATCACTGAACCAAAATGGACTGGAATGGGTTAGTTTAACTCAGATGACCGTTATATCTACTACTGTGGGCAAGAATCCCTTAGAAGAGATGGAGTAGCCATCATAGTCAACAAGAGAGTCCAAAATGCAGTACTTGCATGCAATCTCAAAAATGACAGAATGACCTCTGTTCGTTTCCAAGGCAAAGCATTCATACTCACAGTAATCCAAGTCAATGCCCCGACCACTAAAGCTGAAGAAGCTGAATTGAATGGTTCAATGAAGACCTACAAGACTTTCTAGAACTAACACCCACAAAAGATGTCCTTTTCATAGAGGACTGTAATGCAAAAGTAAGAAGTCAAGAGCTACGTGGAGTAACGGGCAAATTTGGCCTTGGAGTACAAAACAAAGCAGGTCAAAGGCTAACAGAGTTTTGCCAAGAGAACACACTGGTCATAACAAACACCCTCTTCCAACAACACAATAGAGAAGGCTCTACACATGGACATCACCATATGGTCAATACCAAAATCAGATTGATTATATTCGTTGCAGCCAAGGATGGAGAAGCTCTGTACAGTCACCAAAAACAAGACCAGAAGCCGACTGTGGCTCTGATCATAAACTCCTTATTGCCAAATTCAGACTTAAATTGAAGAAAGTAGGGAAAACCATTAGACTATTCAGGTATGACCTAAATAAAATCCCTTATGATTATACAGTGGAAGTGACAAATAGATTCAAGGGATTAGATCTGGTAGAGTGCCTGAAGAACTATGGATGGAGGTTCATGACATTGTACAGAAGGCAGTGATCAAGACCATCCCCAAGAAAAATAAATGCAAAAAGGCAAAATGCTTGTCTGAGGAGGCCTTTACAAATAGCTGAGAAAAGAAGAGAAGGTAAAGGCAAAGGAGGAAAGGAACCATATACTCATTTGAATGCAGAGTTCCAAAGAATAGCAAGGAGAGATAAGAAAGCCTTCTTCAGCGATCAGTGCAAAGAAACAGAGGGAAGAAAGAGAATGGGAAAGACTAGAGATATCTCCAAGAAAAGGAGAGATACCAAGGGAACATTTCATGCAAAGATGGGCTCGAGAAAGGACAGAAATGGTATGGACCTAACAGAAGCAAAAGATATTAAGAACAGGTGGCAAGAATACACAGAAGAACTATACAGAGAAGATCTTCATGACCCAGATAACCACGATGTTGTGATCACTCACCTAGAGTCAGACATCCTGGAATGCAAAGTCAAGTGGGCCTTAGGAAGCATGACTGTAAACAATGCTAGTGGAGGTGATGGAATTCCAGTGGAGCTATTTCAAATCCTGAAAGATGATGCTGTGAAAGTGCTGCACTCCATATGCCAGCAAATTTGGAAAACTCAGCAGTGGCCACAGGACTGGAAAAGGTCAGTTTTCATTCCAATCCTAAAGAAGGGCAATGCCAAAGAATGTTCATACTACTGTACAGTTGCACTCTTCTCACACGGTAGTAAAGTAATGCTCAAAATTCTCCAAGGTAGGCTTCACTAGTACGTGAACTGTGAAGTTCCAGATGTTCAAGCTGGTTTTAGAAAAGGCAGAGGAACCAGAAATCAAATTGCCAACATCCGCTGGATCATCAAAAAAGCAAGAGAGTTCCAGAAAAACATCTACTTCTGCTTTACTGATTATGCCAAAGCCTTTCACTGTGTGGATCACAGTAAACTGTGGAAAATTCTGAAAGAGAAGGGAATACAAGACCACCTGACCCCCTGAGAAATCTGTATGCAGGTCAAGAAGCAACAGTTAGAACTGGACATGGAACAACAGACTGGTTCCAAATCAGGAAAGGACCAGTCGAGGCTGTATATTTTCACCCAGCTTATTTAATTCATACTCAGAGTACATCATGTGAAGTGCCAGGCTGGATGAAGCACAAGCTGGAATCAAGATTGCCAGGAGAAATATCAATAACCTCAGATATGCAGATGACACCACCCTTATGGCAGAAAGTGAAGAACTAAAGAGCCTCTTGATGAAAGTGTCACAAGAGGAGAGTGAAAATGTTGGCTTAAAACTCAACATTCAGAAAACTAAGATTATGGCATCCGGTCCCATCACTTCATGGCAAATAGTTGGGGAAACAATGGAAATAGGCACAGACTTTATTTTGGGGGCCTCCAGAATCACTGCAGATGGTGACTGCAGCCATGAAATTAAAAGACTCTTGCTCCTTGGAAGAAAGGCTATGATCAGTGTGGATAGTGTGTTGAAAAGCAGAGACATTACTTTACCAACATAGGTCCGTCTAGTCAAGGCTGTGCTTTTTCCAGTAGTCATGTATGGATGTGAGAGTTGGACTATAAAGAAAGCTGGGCGCCGAAGAATTGATGCTTTTGAGCTGTGGTGTTGGAGAAGACTCTTGAGAGTCCCTTGGACTGCAAGGAGATCAAACCAGTCAATCCTAAAGGAAATCAGTGCTGAATATTCATTGGAAGGACTGCTGCTGAAGCTGAAACTCCAATCCTTTGGCCACCTGATGCGAAGAACTGACTCACTGGAAAAGACCCTGATGCTGGGAAAGGTTGAAGGTGGGAGGAGAAGGGGATGACAGAGAATGAGATGGTTGGATAGCATCACCAATGCAATGGACATGAGTTTGAATAAACTCTGGGAGTTGGTGATGGACAAGGAAGCCTGGTGTGCTGCAGTCCATGGGGTTGCAGAGTCAGACACAGCTGAGCGACTGAACTGAACTTTCTCAAAATGACTAAGTATCCGTGCTACTGTGCATAGCTGTTCATTTGCATTGCTGTGCATTATTCCATTGTAATCTACCATATTGATGACATTTTGGTCATTTTTACTTGGAGACTAATAAGCATTCTCCTGTATGTACATATGTATGTTTCTCTTCAATAATTCCTACAATTGTAAATTCTGGGTCAATAGAAGAAAGATGAAAATGCACAAGATTTTAGTAAGTACACTAAAAACATTATAACATAGTGACTAAGATCACAGCAGAATTGTCATGCACCTATGTCTCTGGACATATGTAATCAGTTATCTGCTGTGTAGCAATCATGGCCATGGAGGTTAAGTAACCTGCCTAATAGCTGCATTCACTTAACCAGTATTCATAGATGTCCTATTCAGTTCCTAGCATTGTTTTAGACTAGGGATTCAATGATAACTAAACTGCAGTCTGTTGCTTTAAGTTGCTTACAGCCTAGCACAGAGTTTTCTCTCTTAGGGACCTTTGTACCTTCCCCTCTAAGAAATGCAGTAGAAGTATAGAAGTAAAGTATAATTTTTAAAACCCAAGTTAATGAATACATGACTTTCATGCTTAAGACAAAGGATTCCAACAGAATGTGTTTAGGGTCTAACCAAAATTTATAGTAAATTCAAAAGCAGGTTTGGACAGCCCAGAAGGAACACAGGATATATCATTAAAAGTCTTTAGGTTGGATTTTTGTTCTCACACTACACTTTAAGGAACTTGAGCTAAGTTTGTGATGTGTTTTCTCTGGAACAGGCAAACTGCCTCAAATATATGTGTATATGTATATGTATATATATAATTTTACTTTTTTTTTTTGGCTGTGCTGGGTCTTTGTTGCTGTGCAGACTTTTCTCTAGTTGCGGTGAGCAGGGCCTACTCTCTAGTTGTGGTGTGCGGGCTTCTCATTTCGATGGTTTCTCAGGCTGTAGAGCACGGGCTCCAGGCACATGGGCTTCAGTTGTGGTGCCTGGGCTTAGTTACTCCACAGCATGTGAGATCTTCCCAGACCAGGGATTGAACTCATGTCTCCCATATGGGCAGGCATATTCTTGACCACCAAGGCACCAGGGAATTCCCTGCCATGTTTTTAATTGGTTCAACAGCTGTTGTCCTTATTCATAAGGTGAAGGTGGTAATGTTGCAATATCATACTCGTTTAGCAAATAAAAGCTACTAATGCACTCCTAAAGCTCAGGACTCCAGTCCCTATCTCCAGTGACCTAAATGGAAATTCTGAAGGTGGTAGGTATGTTCTTCATCTGAGGATGAAAGAACTGCAGCAAAGCACAGATTCAAACCTACCCTTACCAACCCCCCAGGCTCTTGGGATTTTCTGTGCCAATCATAGCCCACCTGTATATGTGGGCTGTGGAAAATGTCAGTGTGATATATCATAAATGTTGCTGAGTTCCCACTTGTATTCTCTATTAATTGCTCAAAACTTCTACAAGATTTGATGTTTTTAAATTATTTATTTGGCTGTACTGAATCGTAGTTGCAGCACCCAGGATATTCATTGTTTACTGCAGTATGCAAGATCTTTAGTTGCAGCATGTAGGATCTAGTTCCCTGACCAGGGATCAAACCCAGGCCCCCTGCATTAGGAGCATGGGGTCTTAGCCACTGAACCACCAGGGAAGTCCCTTGATTTTGTTGACTGCATGAGTTCTTATGTGAGAACCTTGTAGAATATATTCTGAAAAAATGCAATTCACTTTTATATACTAGTGGTAGAAATAGAAATGAGTGCACTATTTCTGAAAAGCTATAGTCAATATACATAACAATTTATATGCACATACTCTTTGACCACACAATTCTAGTTCTAAAACTTTATCCTACAGATAAACTTTCATATGTACACAAAGTTATACATTCAGAAATGTTTTGCAGCATTTCTGTAGTAGCAAGAGAACAAAACAAGACACCTGTCTGTTTTCAAAAGATTGGCTGAATTGATTTTGGTAATCCTTAGAGTATAATAGGAATCTTCCCTGGTAGCTCAATCAGTAAAGAATCTGCTTGCAGTGCAGAAGACCTGAGTTCAATCCTGGATTGGGAAGATTCCCCTGGAGAAGGAAATGGCAAACCACTCCAGTATTCTTGCCTGGAAAGTCCCATGGACAGAGGAGCCTGGCAGGCTACAGTCCATGGGGTCGCAGAGTCAAACATGACTTAGCAAGTAAACCATCACAGAGTATAATATCCTGTCATCTTTGAAAAGCATTGGGTGGAGCCATATATAATGGCAAGGAAAGAGGTAATATTTTAAAATATAGAACAGCATGGGCGCTTCCCATGTGGTGCAGTGGTAAAGAACCTGCCTGCTAATGCAGGAGATGCAAGAGACTCAGGTTCAATCCCTGGGTCAGGAAGATCCCCTGGAGTAGGAAATGACAACCCACTCCAGTATTCTTGCCTGGAAAATCCCATGGACACAGAAGCCTCCTGGGCTACAGTCCATAGCATCACAAAGAGTGGGACATGACTGAACACAGCACAGCAGCATAGAACAGCATATATGGTCTATATTTAGATAAGTATCTATATATCCATGTATTTATGTATATATACAGTAGATAACATCCATTATTAATAGCTCTACTTGGGGTTAGGATTATGTGGGCAATTGTCACTTTCTCCCTCATATGCTTATATGTTGCTCAAATGTTTACTAAAATGGTCATCAGCTTCTATAATGTTAAAAAGAGGCCTCTCCTTTTGAAAAAAAAATGTATTCTTTAAGGATCATTGTTTCAATTCATCATGGCCATTTAAAAACATATCTTCTTTAACAACCTCACATAAATCAGGAACACTGACAGATATTCCCCTTGGTCCAGATCATCAGCTAAGATTTATTCACAAGAAGCGTTCCTCCCATTTTGGCTTCTTCCCAGTCAACTCTCGTTGACTTCTTGCACCTCCCTGGAGCACTGAGACACCATTCTGGCTCGTGTGCTCCCCGTGCCATGGTGTCCTGCTTCCTGTTGTTTCTTACCCGTGAAGTCTTCATTCCTTTCACTCACTGTTCTTACCTGACTGGTTCAATTCAAGAGCTCACATGCATTCCAGCCCACACCCTTCTACTACTTTGGGGGCCCAATAGTGATCCAGATGGAACCGAATGTAAATCTTTGCAATATATAAAGTACCACCCCTGTGGCACTGATATGGAATTCTTACCACATGTTTTCACTTCTATTTCCTGGCCACTCTATAACTGGACAGAGGCACAACCGACTAGAGCTGTGAGTGGAAATGGTTATTTGTGGGCTGAGACAATGAACAGTTGATCTGGGGCCCTCAGCATTCTCATCTCATCAGCTAGGATGATCTGGGACAGCCAGATGGCTGTGAACTGCTTCCTCTTCTCTTTCAGTGTCCAAATATCATGCAGTTGCTTCTCTCTGATGAAGTCTAATTGAAGCCCTGTTCACAAGAGTGTGAGAAATAGTTTCCAAGATTCCACCCTTGGGATACATGAGAGAGCATTAAAGGGCATAGTGTATACACCAACAAAAAATACTGCCCATGAGTGATATATTTTCCTAGAAAAATAAGAAGGCATTTAAGTTTATTCCTACAGTAACAGCACTCTCCTACAATTGCATGCCAAACTTCCCTGAGACGGGGAAGAATAGCATGATGTTTTATTAATAGTGAGTGAAGAGCTCACATTGGAGAACGTTTACTCGTGAGAGCATTGAAGTGAAGTGAAGTGAAGTCGCTCAGTCGTGTCCGACTCTTTGCGACCCCATGGAGTGTAGCATACTACACTCCTCCATCCATGAGATTTTCCAGGCAAGAGTACTGGAGTGGGCTGCCATTTCCTTCTCCAGAGGATCTTCCTGACCCAGGGATCGAACCCATGTCTCCTGCACTGTAGGCAGATGCTTTACTATCTGAGCCACCAGGGAATGAAACAGAAAAAAAAAAAAAAGTCAAGAATTGAACCAGATAATCTGGAGATACGTCTGCAAGTTTTCTACCCCAGCTCTATAGCAACATGAAAAGCATCATGTCCTTGATATATACTAATCAAATAAAATGTAATAATCATGCTTTAAAGATGAAAGTGCAAGCTCTGTTTAATCATCCATAGAAGAATATTTCAGGTCTTGGAAATGAGATCATTTGAGATTCTGTCAAAATGTGTGGTTTCCAATTAATCTTAGTTTCTTGACTTAACACTAGAATTGGTTCCTTCTACATACTTCAGAGAAATTTTTCACTGAATTGTGTAAGCATTCATGCCTTCTTAGCCACTACTCTTGGTGTTAGCCATTTCACTAATAATAGAATGGGCTCTTCACTTACAGGATGATAGGAATTTTTTTAAACAAAGCATCATTTTTTTTGACACGTACGCACTGCTGTGTTTATCTTTGGATGTGCTGGGTCTTCACTGCTGCATGGACTTTCTCTAGTTGCGGAGAGCAAGGGTTACTCTCTAGTTGTGGTGTGCAGGCTTCTCATTGCGGTGGCTTCTCTTGTTCTGGAGCACGGGCTCTAGGCACACATGGGCTTCAGTAGTTGTGGCTCATGGGCCCTAGAGCACAGGCTCAGTAGTTGTGGCACACAGGCTTAGTTACTGCACAGCATGTGGGATCTTCCGAGACCAGGGATCAAGCCCATGACCCCTGAATTGGCAGGTGGATTCTTATCCTCTGCGCCACCAGGGGAGTCCGGATGATAGGAATTTAATCATTCATTTTTAGGTCTACATTGCACTCCTTCAGGCTTCTGAGAGGCAGTATAGGATAAAACTTGCCTTTTTCCCCCTTTCAAATGGCTATTAAGCAACTTAAATGTTAAGAGCATTTAATAATAAGTATAGAGTATGTATACTTAATATTAATAGCATATATTTCTATTAGCCCTGTTTTGAGTATGGTCCTTCCTTATGTTGATTAAATAGCTGTCTTTGGGTTCATGTTACTGTTACTGTGAAGGCAGTAGGAAATAGAGATTAAGCACACAGAGGATGGCATCAGACTGGGTTTGAATCTGGCTTAATCACTACTAGCTGTGTGACCTTGGGCAAATTTCTTAATCTTATTTTGCCCCAGTTTCTTCACCCGTTAAATGGGAATAATAATAGTACCTATCTTACAGGATTGCTGTGACAATTAAATGAAATGACATATGTATAGTGCTGAGAAGAGTGCCAAGCACCTAGTATTAGCAATCATTATTACTTAATGACGTATTTCCCCCACAGGCCTAATCAAAACTGCTGTAACATCTATTTGAAGCTTCCTTATTCCATACAGTGGCAATGGCTCTAAGAATCTCTTTGTGCATCATGGTGTGAGATTTGTGTGCCTGGTGGATTGAATCACACACTGATGGCAAAAGACATTGTTTTATCTGAAAAAGAAGTAAAGAAAACAGTCCCATTTACTGCAGCATTGAAAACAACAAAATTCTTAGGAATAAGTTTAACCAAAGAGGTGAAGGATCTCTATACTGAAGACTATAAGACATTGATGAAAGAAATTAAGAAGATGCAAATAAATGGAAAGGTATCCCATATTCACAGCTATGGTTTTTCCTGTAGTCATGTACAGATGTGAGAGTTGGACCAGAAGGAAGGCTGAGCGCCAAAGTATTGTCACTTTTAATTTGTGGTACTGAAGACTCTTGAGAGTCCATTGAACAGCAAGGAGATCAAACCAGTCAATTCTAAAGGAAATCAACCCTGAATATTCACTGGAAGGACTGATGCTGAAGCTGAAGCTCCAGTACTTTGGCTACCTGATGCAAAGAGCTGACTCATTAGAAAAGATCCTGGTGCTGGGAAAGATTGAAGGCAGGAGGAGAAGGGGACAGCAGAGGATGAAATGATTGGATGGCATCACCAATTCGATGGACATGAGTTTAAGCAAGCTCCGGGAGTTGTCCATGGGGTCATATAGAGTCAGACATGACTGAGCAACTGAACTGATCTTTGTGCAAAGAAAGGGATTCTCTGTACTTCTATCATTTTTGAACTTAATATTCATCACTTTAAACCCTTTTCACATATGTTATCCATGTTTTTAATATAAGTCTTCCTGATGTGGATAACTCAATATGAATAACTTCATGTGCCCGTAGGGAAACAGAATGTATGAAAGGATAAATGGTTTATATATTCATGTATTTGATAAGACCTTTTAGTTTCGTTTTTAAAATTTGGATATCATATTTTAAAATGATAATCAAATGACAATTTAACAGTGTACTTTTAAAAGATGAGTTAGGTAATAATGATGTAGGGGGAAAAAAAAACAGGTTAAGAACTAGAAGCAAGTTCCCAACTCAGTCTTCATCCACCTGCCCTTCCACCCCACTCCACCAGACAGCTTCTGTCATTAATATGGGTGTTCTCACCTCGGAAGGGAGAAACAATGAGACGCTTAATTCTGTGGGTGAAGGCCAGCCGTGAAGGCCACCTCACCCTCAAGTGAACACTGGTGTAAGACAATGAAAACCCCCTTCAAGTAAAGCATGTGCATTTGAACTGCCTGATTCTATTACAGCTGCATAACCTTCTTGTTCAAATGTTAATGAAATGCTTTTCAGCATGTGTTAATAGTGAGGATCTACTTAAGGAAAGCTTCAGGTAAATGTTGCATCAGCCGCTGTGTTATCCTCCCAGGGTTGTGTGGCTGCTGCTGCCACGTGTCTGTCAAAGGGAAGAATGCAGAGGAGTCTCCAAATGACTCCTTTGGCCAGTGTTAAGTGGCAGAATGACAGTGTTTCCCTTTGTGAAATGAAGGACGTTTGCACTTAAAAGTCTTTAAGAAAAAGAAATATTGAGAGCAATTGCTGTAAAACCTTAAAATTAAACGTGTGGTTTTTCCCTATTGTGCTGCATCTGATTTCTGTAGAATGAATCTTGTTGATGCCAGTTTCAAGGTTGCTGTTCTTTGTGCTTTTAAACCAAGGTCAAGCGAGAGGCAGCTCATAGGCCTTGAGATTGTCATTGACAAGGAAAATAGAAGCTTTATAGCTGGAGTACTAATTAATCACTTCTAGAAAAATAGAAATAGCAAAATATATACATACATATAGAATTTTGCATGTCAACAGCTAAATAGAAAATTTTCTTTGTGATCTTATGCATGTAATTATGTGTGTGTAAGCATACTTTAAGGCATGTTAAAATATATACTCTATAGCTAGATAAGTTTAGGGAAAAACTGGAGTCTATTATAATAGCTTTCCAAATTACTGTGTAGTCAAGGTCAGCCTTCAGGAAGTCAAAAATTTCAGAGTTAACTGTGTCAGTTAAAATCTGAATCTGTTTCCACTGTGTATCACTAGATTCTGATATCTCATAACTTGAAACGAAGAGTGCTTTTGATAGCATGTTTATCTTTGTTTATAAAATATAACAATTAACCCCCAAATAATTCACATATGAAGTATTTCTCAAAAAAGTATTTTGATTCAAAACTTGCACATGAAAATTATTTGATTAAAAGTCATAGTTTATTCATTTTGACTGGTCTTTAGCAAACCTTTAATAAGCACCTAGTATGTGCCAAGTGTTCAATGACTTCTGTAATATTCTTTTGAAATATACAACATAGTGAAGAGCTTATTGCAGAGTAGGCTCACAGTTAACACTTTTTGTTAATTGCTAGTTTGAAAGTTTTATTGGCTTTTTGTTACATTAAAAAGTTTACTTTAAATGGAGATATTAAAATTGTTTTCAGAAAGAAATTCTATTTTGCTTTATTACAAATGAGTAGTGTCATGCTCCTATAAGAAAGCAGAGGCTTGTCATTTAAAAAGATAAAGTGAAGAGAATAATATTTCATTCTTTCAGAATGTTAAGAAATCAAACATTAAATATAATTCATTACACAAACATCTAACACTTAAACACTGAAAACTGACTATGAACCAGGAGTTGTACAAGGCTCTAAAGATACAGCAATGATTCAAAATGTTGACCATTTCTGCCTTCATGTAAGTTTGGGTCTAGTAAGGGTGCTCAGTCACTTTTCTGACAGAAGTAATAACCACCTTCTATTGAGCTGGGCATGGCAACCCACTCCAGTATTCTTGCCTGGAGCATCCCATGGACAGAGGAGCCTGGCAGGCTATGTATACGGGATCTCAAAGAGTTGGACACAACTGAAGCAACTTAGCACACACTCACATGGGAGACTTAAGAAGGCCACTCAATCCAGAATGGGGATTCAGTCACAGTTGTCCATAGGAGGTAGCCGCTAAACCCAGACCCAAAAGAGAGAAAAGGATTGCTCAGGCTGAAGAAAATAGTGGCTTTCCAAGTAGCAGAAAGAGTTCAGGAGTGGAAGAAGACCTTGAAGGAATTCAGATCTATTTAGTTGTGTTTTGAGTTTAGCTTTTGGGAGAAAAAAAAAAAACAAAAAACAAAAAACTAGTGAGAGATGAGGTTCTGAAAGGTGAGCTGAAGCAACCTTAGTACAACTCTGTGTGCCCTTATCAAGGCTAGCGCTTCACCTTGAGGGTGGCCCCAAGCCACTGAAGTGTTTCAGTAAGGGATTATGATAAGATGGTCTTAAAATGATCACTTTGCCCATGAGGCTGAGAATGTAACGTAGGACAGCAAGACTGGAGGGAGGGAGATCAGACCCTCAGGGTATCAAAGTGTGAGAGGATGCTGACCTGAACTAAGATGGTGGCAGTGGGCATGGAAACACCATGGTCTGACTGGAGCAGTGATTAATCAGTGGAATCAGCAAGATTATGGTGGTACATGGAAAGTAAGAGTGAGCAAGGTCTATGCCAGGAGTATTTCACCTGGGCACTACTGATAATTTGGACCAGGTCATTCTTTGTTGTTGGGAACGGTCCTATACATTGTATTGGGCTCACCAAAAAGATCGTGTTTTCCATTCCAGCATACAGAAAAACCCAAAGGAACTTTGTGGCCAAACACAACAGCATGTTTAGTAGCATCCCTAGTCTCCACCCACTAAATAATAGAATCCTTCTCCCTCTACCTGTGACAATCAAAAGAGTCTCCAAACATTGCCAATATCCCCTGGAAGAGCAAAATCACCCCAGGTTGAGAACTGCTTTGTCTATTCAAATGACAGTGTTCTTCCAGTCTTGACTCCATGTTAGAATCACCTAGGAAGTTTTATTTTTTGTTTTTAAATATTTATTTATTTATTTGGGGCTGTGCTAGGTCTTTATTGCTGTGTTAGCTTTCCTCTAGTTGCTAAGAGCTGGGGCTCCTCTGTCTAGTTGTGATGCTCAGGCTTCTCATTGCAGTGGCTTCTTGTATTGTAGCATGCTCTAGGGCATGCAGGCTCCAGTAGTTGCAACGTATGGGTTCAGTAGTTGTGGCTCTTAGGCCCTGCAACACAGGCTCAATAGTTGTGATGCGTGGACTCAGTTGCTCTGTGGCATATGGGATCTTCCTGGGTCAGGGATTGAACCTTTATCTCCTGCACTGGCGGGAGGATTCTTACCCTCTGAGCCACCAGGGAAGCCTGCTGGGAAGTTTTTAAAACACACTGATGGCCTACCCTTGTCCACTACCCATAAAAATCTCAGAGGCAAGACTATTTTCTGAAATAAATTCTGATGTGCAGCTTAGTCTGAGAGAAAGCTGTTAATGTAGATAGGATTAACATTTAAAATTTTAAAACCTAGGTAGATTAACATGCAAACACCACACCTTTTGTTAAATTTTCAACACTTTGAAGTAAATTTTTAAGTGTTGTTCTTTTCCTAGTGGACATAATGTATATGTTCTCTTGTGATTCAGATCCAGAATTGTGAACATTTGAAAATATTAATATGCAATTAAAGAACCTGCTCTTAGGCATTACTACAGTGGGTGAGGTACCTAATTCATACAACCAATGGCCCAAAACTCTGATTCATTGCTGGTTTTCTCTCCATTTTGGATACCACTAAGAAGTCCAAGAAATTATGACATTGGAGGGTCATTTCTTGTTACCAGTGTATCTATTTCTATTTCTCTCCTCTCACCTTCACTCAGAAATCTTTATTCACCATACTTCAAGCTCTAATTTGGAATTTTGCAGCCCACTCCAGTATTCTTGACTGTGAACTCCCATAGACAGAGGAGCCTGGCAGGCTACAATCCATGGGGTTGCAGGGAGTCAGACACAACTGAGCAACTAAACAACAAAAACAAGATTGAGAAATACTCTAAACTAGATTCTTGTGATGGAGCTAAATAATAACCAACATGGCTTTCAGGAAGAGGTTAAGAATGCCTTCAGCAAAGTAATATGTTAATGTTTGGTCCATGGAAATCTTCCCAACTCTAAGAGCTTAGTATATGGCAGATATCTAATTCATACAAGGTACCCCCCAACACACACATATAGAAGGAGAGAAAACTCACGTTAGTATAGATGCAAACACAACTGAAACAGCATATCAGTGTATTAAAAGAATAATAGATTAAGAATCTACAAAATTTTCTCCGAGAATAAAAAAGGTTCAACATTAAGTGTAGCACTGAAATATAATACATTAAAAGAAAAAAGGAGGAAAGACATATGACCATCTTTAAGAGGTATTAAAAAGGTTATAAAATCCAACAGCCATTCTTGTTTTTAAAAGAGATTTAAATTGGGCATCTAGAAATACAAGACTTCCTTAAACCTGTAATACTTTGAATACATGCATGTGTGCTTAGTCATGTCCAACTCTTGACCCTTTGGACTGTAGCCTGCCAGGCTCCTCTGTCCATGGGATTATCCAGGCAAGAATATTGGAGTGGGTTGCCATGCCCTCCCCCAGGGAATCTTCCAGACCCAGGAATCAAACCCATATCTCCTGCATTGCAGCCAGATTCTTTACTGCTGAGCCACCAGGGCTTCCCTACAGTGAACACAGAAAGTGAAGTTGCTCAGTCGTGTCCAACTCTTTGCGACCCCCTGGACTCTAGCCCTCCAGGCTCCTCCGTCTGTGGGATTCTCCAGGCAAGAATACTGGAGTGGGTTGCCATTTCCTTCTCCAGGGGATCTTCCTGACCCAGGGATTGAACCCGGGTCTCCCGCATTGCAGGCAGACGCTTTAACCTCTGAGTTGATGAAATTTGCCACATAAAGAAGGAAAACTATCATAAAAGAGAGCATAAGCAAATTTGAAAGATAAGCAAAAGATGGGGGAAATATAGGGCTTCCCTGGTGGCTCAGATGATAGAGAATCTGCCTACAGTGCAGGAGACCTGAGATCAATCCCTGGGTTAGGATGATCCCCTGAGGAAGGGAATGGCTACCCACTCCAGTATTCTTGCCTGGAGAGTTCCCTGGACAGTGGAGCTTGGTGGGCAATATAGTCCGTGGGATCACAAAGAGTCGGACACAACTGAGTAACACTTTCAGGGAAAATATATTCAAATATTTTTGAAATGGTGAAGAATTGTCCATAATATTTTAAAAGTCCTAAAAACTATAAGAAAATGACAAATATGTAACAAAAAAAAATCAAAGGATATAAACAAATGGCTTATAAAACAAATCTAAATGGCCAATAAGTATACCAAAAAAAACCATAACCTCACAAGTAATTGTTACTGTTGTTATAGTATCAGTTCAGTTCAGTTGCTCATTCATGTCTGACTCTTTGCAACCCCACGAACCACAGCACACCAGGCCTCGCTGGCCATCACCAACTCCCGGCATTTACCCAAACCCATGTCCGTTGAGTCAGTGATGCCATCCAACCATCTCATCCTCTGTCACCCCTTCTCCTCCTGCCTTCAATCTTTCCCAGCATCAGGGTCTTTTCAAATGAGTCAGCTCTTCGCATCAGGTGGCCAAAGTATTGGAGTTTCAGCTTCAACATTAGTCCTTCCAATGAACACCTGGGACTGATCTTTGGGATGGACTGATCTTTGGGATGGACTGGTTGGATCTCCTTGCAGTCCAAGGGACTCTCAAGAGTCTTCGCCAACACCACAGTTCAAAAGCATCAATTCTTCAGTGCTCAGCTTTCTTTATAGTCCAACTCTCACATCCATACATGACTACTGGAAAAACCATAGCCTTGACTAGATGGACCTTTGTTAACAAGGTAATGTCTCTGCTTTTTAATATGCTGTCTAGGTTGGTCATAACTTTTCTTCCAAGGAGTAAGCGTCTTTTAATTTCATGGCTGCAGTCACCATCTGCAGTGATTTAGGTATGACCTAAATCAAATCCCTTACGATTATACCGTGGAAGTGAGAAATAGATTTAAGGGACTAGATCTGATAGACAGGGTGCCTGCTGAACTATGGATGGAGGTTCATGACATTGTACAGGAGACAGATCAAGACCATCCCCAAGAAAAAGAAATGCAAAAAAGGAAAATGGCTGTCTGAGGACGCCTTACAAATAGCTGTGAAAAGAAGAGAAGCGAAAAGCAAAGGAGAAAAGGAAAGATATACCCATTTTAATGCAGAGTTCCAAAGAATAGCAAGGAGAGATAAAGCCTTCCTCAGTGATCAGTGCAAAGAAATAGAGGAAAACAATAGAATGGGAAAGACTAGAGAGCTCTTCAAGAAAATTAGAGATACCAAGTTAAAGAAAAGGAGCACTTTCTTACATGTTGGTGGAGAGATGTTGTTGCTGCCTTTTTGGCTGCACTGGATGACATGTGGGATCTTCGTTCCCTGGCTGGGGATGGAACCCATGTTCCCTGCTGTGATAGCATGGGAGTCTTAACCACTGGACCTCCAACAAAGGCCCTACAGTCTTTTAAAAGGGCAACTTGGTAGCAGTTAGTGAGATTTTAGATAAACTGGACCCAGAAAATTCCTACATTCCTAATATTTCCTACAACATCATCATATATGTGCCCCAAGAAATAGATATGTTTTGTGAATTGCTTTCAAAAGTAAAAATTTGGAGTTTCCCTATATAGGAACATCAATAAAAATTAAAAAGATTAAATAAGTGATGGCACATCCATATCATGAAATACTAGAAAACTGTGTAATTATTTAAAAGAATGAGATAGCCATGTATGTAGTAGGATGGAGACAGCTTCAAGATACACAGTTTACAAAAACAAAAAAACATATTTTCTGCTTAGTTCCTTACCCTTCTCTGCCCTGTTTTCCCTAGGTTAGCTTATCAATTTCCCCCAGAACAGTTCCTTAATTAATTACTTACACATGAATCTTCATCTCAAGGTCTCTTTCTTGGCCAGTCAACCAAAGATAGACCCCTACAGGGGAACAGAGGAATGGAAGGGCAATCTATTCACTTATCGTCAGGGGCTACTGAACAGAACCAGCACAAGAGCTCTGTCTTAATGAAACCCTTACCTGTGTATGTAAGAAAATGACCCAAAATGTCCGTAAGGTTACATAGAAAAGTATTGAAAAGTGGTTATCCCTGGGAATTAGGGGTGAGGGAACATGAAGGAGGATTTTCATTTTTGACTTTACAAACTTCAATATCGTCTGAATTTTGTACAGTGAGCTTGAGTTCAAACATTGCAAGTGTAGTTTAAAAAAAAAAGGAGGGAGCCTTTGCCACTGCCATTTTGTCTGCATGACAGTCTTTATGCTGGGTTTAGGTTGTACTGGGAATAAATAAACCCTTTCCAAGGAGTATACGGCCATCAAGAACTGGAAGAAAATAAATTTCTAGATCCTAACTTCCATATGTACCCTTACCTAAAACCATAACACTGGGCTGTCTTCAGCCTGCCTTTGCAGCACTGCAATTCTTTTGTCAGTTTGTTTCTCCCACGTTCTAAATATTACCATGATAACTGTTCCCCAGAGTATTGAAATATCTGGAGTGAAATAAAGATGAGAAATATAATTAATAGCATTACTCTTGGGAAAATACATGAATCTAATGACTAGGTAACTAATCCTTTAGCATGACAAGTGGTTTCTAGTTTTTTGCTTTTAACAAAATGGAAGTACCTAACTTAGTTGTCAGCTAATAGATCATTAACATTTATTTTTAATGATATATAACTACCTCGTATTTGGCATATAATTCAGAAAGAGTTAAAAGAATTGTTTTACCTTTAAACAAAATTCCTTCTATTCCTGTGTTCTTCTTTACATGCAGGTTTATTAGTACTTATACCTAGAAGGCCCACTTGACTTCACATTCCAGGATGTCTGGCTCTAGGTGAGTGATCATACCATCATGATACTCCTTGGAAGAAAAGGTATGACCAACCTAGATAGCATATTGAAAAGCAGAGACATTACTTTGCCAACTAAGGTCCATCTAGTCAAGGCTATGGTTTTTCCAGTGGTCATGTATGGATGTGAGAGTTGGACTGTGAAGAAAGCTGAGTGACGAAGAATTGATGCTTTTGAACTGTGGTGTTGGAGAAGACTCTTGAGAGTCCCTTGGACTGCAAGGAGATCCAATCAGTCCATTCTAAAGGAGATCAGCCCTGGATGTTCTTTGGAAGGAATGATGCTAAAGCTGAAACTCCAGTACTTTGACCACCTGATGTGAAGAGCTGACTCATTGGAAAAGACTCTGATGCTGGGAGGGATTAGGGGCAGGAGGAGAAGAGGATGACAGAGGATGAGATGGTTGGATGGCATCACGGACTCGATGGACATGAGTTTGAGTGAACTCTGGGAGTTGGTGATGGACAGGGAGGCCTGGCATGCTGTGATTCATGGGGTCACAAAGAGTTGGACACAACTGAGCGACTGATCTGATCTGAATACCTAGAAGAGCAGACAATGGGAATAGATGTTGAATTCTGTCTTTGTATAATTAATGTTCATGCAGAAATAAAAATTAATTAGGAAAAAAATCCTCATCATTTAATCAAGGAATGCACTTGTAATAAATATTTACTTTTAATGTTTAATCATTATTTATCAAATTGTACATTATATTTCTAGCATTTTGATTAACTGTGTTTTAATAATAACCCAATAACAAAGAATTTTTTCAACCCAAAGATTAATGATCATGGGAATTTTTAAAAATTAGTTATGATTTATATATATATATTTGCAATAGAGAAATATGAAACAAAATTGTGTCATAGAGATGGAATAAAAATTCAAGGGAAAAAAGGAAACAAACTTTTTAAAACTACTGTTAAAAAAATAGCTTGTGCATTTAGTTTTAAATTGATAATGCTGATATCAGATAACTATGATCTTTACATACTATGTTGTTCTCCAGAATATGTTTGTTTCTGGGAATGATGTAATAGCCTTATTTCTAAATGAGTGAATCCCAGGGATGGCGGAGCCTGGTGGGCTGCCATCTATGGGGTTGCACAGTCGGACACGACTGAAACGACTTAGCAGCAGCAGCAACTAATGGTAGCTAGCACATTTTTATTAAAATAAGCATAATCCTGTGTTCAGAGCAGTGTTCCAGAAGGTGGGGCTTTTAGAGCTCAAAGCTCTCCAAAAGTAAAGATTATGTGACATTTTGAAAGAGAGGGAAACGCTCCTCTGGTTATTTTAGTCAGTGCCAAGAAAGAACAGTCTCTTCTAGGATGTGAGCTCTTCAGATGACAGGTTTGGGTACCAGGGTGACCCTGCTAAGCCATGTTTGAAAGAGCAAATTGTAGACAGTCAAGGGGCAGGAAATTGCTGAACAGCTTGGGAGGAAATATCTTCAGAGAACACTCTGCTCTTGAAATAAGCAGAGGAGTCTACTTTCTGTGACCAATAACTCATGACCTTTAGAATCTGCTTCTGGGAACTTAGTTGATCTTCCACCATGTGCTTTGAACCCACTCTATTTTGTTAAACTTCTGAAAAGATTGTTACTTGGATTTGGTAGAATGCTGAAGTTATGATTTTTTAAAAAATGTTTTTATGTGGAAATAATTAAGAAGCCCAAATAGACATTCCTTAGGAATCTAAAAAATTGTCACACTAGTTCACTTGGTACCTGGACAACCAACGGGAACTTGTTTATGACAGCTGTTTCTAAAAATGTTCAGAAATCAAATACAAAAACCTAGGTCCACCCAATAGCCTCAATTCCCTGTGTAATCAACAATACTTATTGAGCAGACACTGTGCTAGGTGTTTTACATAGAATATCATGTAATCCTCATAGCAACCGGCATTAAAGGACCTTTTTATTTCCATTTTATGGATAAGGAAACATGGAACCCAGAGCACTTAGGTAACTTGCTCCAAGTTATGTAGCATTAATACCCAGCATGTCAGCTTGTTTGTAAATGAGAAAGCTGGGATTTGCAGGTGTTTGCCATGCTCTTGATGGTTGAAGCAGGTCATTTCCATTGCAATTTATTACCCATTAGCAGCTCTCAGGATAATTCATTTCATAAATTTATTCTCCAAGATCCATGATATAAATTGATACTTAAAAATAATTATTGTGGTAAATGTTTGCATGTTGAAAATGGTAAGCTGAACTTCCTGTTTTGTAATTTTCATTTTCAAGCACATACTTCTGCAAATCAGTAGTCTTTTTCCTTTTCCTGTTCCTCATTTTTTCAATGGTTGGGCAGGGACGTGATCATGTTAATACAAATAAAAGAAGTGATCAGAGACAACTTCACAATGCAACTTCAATTTTTTAAAAAAATTTGCTTGGAAAAGGGCAAATGACCAAAATTATACCCTCAGGTCAGGAAATTAATACAAGTCATCTGAACAGTTTAAAAATGGTTTTAAGAAGCCAAGAATTAATTGTGATAAAGCTAATGAGGTTTATCAAAAATTTGTGCTAACAGCAACAGGACAAAAAATGCAGGGTCTGTTCAAAACTGATTCTACATTTTGGAGATTTTCTATTATAACATAAGCTTCATAAGGGCCAAGGCACATCTTTTATACAGTGAGGATTCCTAGCTCTTAGGACAGGGTCTTGCATATAGTAAATTCTTAGTTTATATTTGACAAGTTAATTCATTCCTGTTATGTATTACTATACTAAAAAATTATAATCATATTGGTTGCCAGAAGATGGTGTTGACTGCATAATTTCATTTTTCTCATTACTGAATATTCTTATACAAAGTAGTGATATCCTCTAAACAATGATACCACTTTGTTGTATCATGATAAGCACTTTGTGCTTACCACTTTCTGCTTGTCTAAGACAGCAAGATGGCTGTGGTATAGCCAAGGATATAATTCAACAGAGCTTGTCTGTATCATCCACTCCTGCCCACAGTCTCTCACTGTAGCACTACTCACAAGGTGGCTCCCAGGCTGTGAATTGTTTGTTGCCTACTCACACGATTAAGTTCAAAAACTGAAGGGTAGGCAAATAAAAAACCTTTACAGCAATTTTACATTGCTGAAACATCTAAGAGTTTGTTTTTATTATGATTTCCAAAAATTATCAGACCTTGGCAAATATGAAACTTAAAAACACTCTCTTGTGTACCAGCAGGGCCAATGTTACATACAGCCTGGATTATAGCACTTCAAGTTTTGTGACTTGAATAGAAAAAAAAAAAAAAAGTGTTCTGTCCCAAAACATAAGCCACACTCCATGCCAGACTATGCTTGTAGCATAACTCCTTTGAGTACTGAGGTCTTTTGATGGTTAAGAAACCCCCTACGAAGGCAAATATCTCTAATGGAAATCTTATCTATATCTGCTATTAACACTTTAATTGTCACCGTCTACCCTGGCATAATAAAAGGGGAAAAAAACACATCAGCTAGTACTGAAAGTGTCTAGGAACTATCTTGAGTAACAGTGAGAGCAGTCATAGTGATTTTCAAGCTTAGACCAAACAGACTTTAGTCCTAGAAATATAGCAACTGAAAAATTAAAGGATGCTACTGCTACTCAGTTCCCAGATATTGCAGTGACTGATTATTTCTGTCAGTTGAATATCTCTTATTTTTGTTTGCCATAATGTAAATAAAAATTTATTAGTAGATAAAATTCAGCCAATAATTTACTAAACCATGTGACTTTGTTGCTTGAAATGGTACTATTGACTTAGCAATATCTTTAAATAGCTCCACACTATCAGCTAGATCTTGCCACCAAAATCCAGCATGACAGAGCACCCTGAAATTCAGTGGCATAAAACAACAGTGAGTTCTCCTTGCTCACACATCTGCAGTTTGGCCGAGTGTTAGCTGATCGAGGTTGGCCTCAGATGGCCTTGGTGCCGCACTGCAGATTGGGTTCAGGTGAGCTCCATGTGTCCTTCACTTCCCTCTTCCCATGGTACAGAAGCACAAGAAGGTGGGTGGAAACACAGATGCCTCTTAAGGCACTGTTACTTCCTCTCACATTTCATAGGCTAAGGCAAGTTACATGGCCAAGTCCACAAAGAATGCCATGTCTATTGGGAATAACTGAATAAGTGACACAGACAAGGGAATGGATATGAATAGTAATGACAGGTTGGAAAACTTACCATATCCAATGAGAATCTTACTAGGAACATTTTTCATGAGACCAGGGACTGTGTCTGATACACTTTCTTTCTTTCTTTGATATTTTTAATGACTAAAAGAGACCTAAAACTGAAGCTTCTGGAAGAACCATTTGTTCTTGCCAGTCTTGTATCTGTCCTCAAACTTGACCTTGGCCTCTTGTCAGGCCCTGCATTTGAGAGTAGGATCTCTGAAGACAACCTTGTTGACAAGTTTTGTCCAAGGGAATATCCACAGAATACCTTGTGGGCATGAGGTGATTATAATTATAAACTTTCACAAAAGACTTGATCTTTGACCTCTTGGTGATTTTCTTCTTGCCCATGGCACTTTGCAGGGATAGCAATCAGTTCCACTCACCAGAGCATGGCTGTAGGGTCAGTCTGAGGTGCCATCTCCAATGTTCTTCATGATGACTGCTTTGCGTCCAGAGTAGCGACCAGCCAAGACCAGCCCCATCTTCCCAGGTTTCCTAAACTTGACCTTTTTGGCAGCAACCACTTGGGCCTACAGCAGAAAGCTGATATACTTTCCACTGTGGCTTTTGCTATGTAAAAAGCCTCCTCCAAAGTTGGTAGAATCAAGCAGCCATCACTTATTAGCTTATGATTACATGATTTGAAAACTTGAGCTGGGCTCCACTGAACAGTTGTCCTGCTGCTCTCGTTCACATGGTTAGACGGCAGGTTTCCTGGGGGCCACTTGGCCTAGCATGGCCTCACTCACCTGCCCAGCAGTTGGTGTTGGACTGCTGGCCAGAGTGGCAAGGGTGACAGGGCCACGTGAGTCTCCAGCAGTCCAGTGTGGATTTATTCACATGCTGAAGGTTCAAGGTTTCTAGGACCAGCAAGAGAGAGCAAGCTCGAATGCACAGATGTTGACAAAGCTTCTGCTTGTGTCTCATTTTCTATTATACCATTGGTCGAAGGTGATTTCCTTCAGCCACACCCAGGTTCAGAATATACAGAGGCACAGATACAGAGAATGTGAACAAATTGTGAGCTGTTACTCTGATAGTCTTCTATACCTAATACTGTTCCTGACACATCATGGGCACTCAGATATACCAGTTGAATATCTGAGTCCTGAGATTTGTCTACTTTGGTTTGTTATCAGGTATAGACATTTAAAATCTTCCAAATTATTACTGGCACATGGGTAATATATTGATCTCTACTAGAGTAAAGTCTCCAGTGATATACTTTCCACAAAAAGGGGCTGTCAGAGGCATGCTTTTCAGATTTCAAGATGTCACAATGTTTGAAACTAATACATTGAATGATATAATAAAACCCCAAAATACTGGGTTGAAACAAACAGTATTTTTTAAAAAGGTAGTAAGTCTGCATGTCAATACTAAATGTATTATTTTTCAAGTTTAGAATGAAAGGCCATATCTGGTTGCAAGTCATTTGGAAAAGATGTTAGGGTTTAAATAATCCTGAGTTCAACTGATGTAATGTCCAATAAAAAGTAAAAATACGATTTTTAGCACACTGTAATGTCCAATAAAAAGTAAAAATATGATTTTTAGCCTACGTGGATAGATACATAGTATTAATATCATCATGAGGAAGCCTAATAGTACTGGTAAGAGCATAACCCAAACCTTTCATGTATTTCTAGATGCTCCATCTAAAGAACTTCCACATATTAAGATATTTCTCCAGGAAAGCAGCCAAGATGGTGAACAAGCTGGAAATCATTTTACAGAAGGAAGAGCTGAGAGAAGTACAGGTATGTACCCTAAAAAAAAAAAAGGGGGACTTTGAGAAACATGTTGTTGCTCTTCAAAGTCTGAAGAGTTATATCCTGTGAAAGCAAAAACAATCAACCTGTGATGTTCCAGCTGTTTCCTAGAACCAGTAGCTAGAAAGTTACAGAGGCAGATTTTTTCTCTATTCAAGGACTAACGATTAGACACAAATGAAATGGAACACCTGGTAAAGAATGAGTTCCTCTCACTGAAAGTATTCAGGCAGACACTGACCATGTCCCAGAAATGTTTTAAATTTGGAATAAGGTTGAACTAATGCCATTTAAGTTCCCTACTAGATTCAAGGTTGCATCTAGTGCTTTGTTTGTGTTGAGGAAAGGAAAGGTTTCAGATGGGAGGGCTGTTGGGAATATTAGAAGAAACACTATTTTTACTAGGATTGACGAGAAAGTTCATTCGGGGTTTGTCATGCCATCTTATTGAGAAACCTGGATGAACTTTTTAGCCAATCCAATATATGAATTAAGTTAGGATAATAATGTTGCAGAGTACCAGACTGACTAGAAAACAGTCAAGGTTGTTTTCTAATGGAAACCGAATTACTGACAAGTATTGCCAAAATGGGACTCACAAATCCATTTCAAATAAGGCAAAACTAGACATTTTCTATTTTAATTATTTTCTGTACAGATTCTTTTGTTAGCACACCCATGAGTTTGCCCTATCCTTCCAGGAAAATGTATGCTTTTGTTTTCTTCTTTCCTCTTCTCTCAATATAGTGATTTTTATCCTTTTATTACTGTTAGAAGCAAATATTTATTTTTAAATCATAAAACCCTTTTTTATACTTCCACTAATTAATTCTGTCTGTGGCTGTGTTTGTAAAGCACTGCTTTTCTGTATCTTGAAGTAGAAACAAAACTGTTTTTAAACTGTTCTCTGTGATGTTAAGCACAAAGAATAAAATAAATAAGTCCTTTTCACTGTCAAGATTTATCTGTTTCAAATTTTTCTAAAGCACAAAGCATTATTAATGAAACACTTAACATTAAGCTCCCAACAGTCTGGTATAAAACAGCAACAGTAATCCACCAGATAAAGAGAAATATGGAAATGAGTTTTCAGTGGGAGCAGGGGAGGGATTTCTGCACTTTGAATAGAAGTTTATAGGTTTTGAGTTCCATTCCTGTGTCAGAGATATGAAAAAAAAGAGAAAGGGAGTAATCTTTTTAATCAATTCCAAAAAGTTGAGAAAACAGTTGAGTGGGTCTGGAAATGAGGGAGAATTTGAATGAGTGGGTGAGAGGAAATTTTCTTTTTCAGTTTACAAGCTGAACCCCAGGGATCCAAAGGAAACTGAGCAATAAAAACCAGAGACACCATCTAGTTGCAGGGAGGGGAACATGCCAGGAGAGAAGGCTGTCAGTGAACTCAGAGAAACGCCCACTTTGTTAGCAGAAGAGATGGAGGGTTCTATTAAGTCTGTGCCTAATAGGAAATGAGTTGGTGCCAAAACCTGCTAAAGGAGTGGGGAACTGCATTTTAAAATGATAATCATGCCTTTTCAGTTCAAAAGAAGGTGTGTGAGAAGCTATGAGGGATGTCTTTGTGAAGAAGAGGCAACAATAAAGAATAGAGGAGGTCCTTTGGTATATATGATGTTTGAAGCACATCCAAGTTTCCAAACATTACGTTGTACATTTATCATTTTGCCTGTTTCATTGGTCTTCATCTACAGAGATGATGCAGCTGATCCACCTGTCAATAAGCCATACCTTTGGACACTTTATACTTTTGGAGATAGACTGGACTAAGACCAACCAAATCTTGAGCCTTATCCCTCTCGTGGCCAAGGACAGGTAATCTGAGATGGGTGACTGTGGTTTAAAGTAGTATTTTCCCCAAGAAATCTAATTTCTCTAAGAGATTTATTGACCCCCAATAGATATAGTTACTTAACACAAGTCTACAGATCAGAGATCACAGAAATATTACCCACTTCCATAGATATTAGTCTCATATGAAAGATTTTCTTTCCAAAGAAAGTGAATATGCTTATTCCTTAAAAAAAAAAAATCAGATATAGGGACTTCCCTGGCAGTCCACTGGTTAAGACTCCATGTTCCCAATGCAGGGTACACAGGTTTGATCCCTGGTTGGGGAACTAAGATTCCACATTCTACACAGCCAAAAAATAAAGATAAATTTTTAAAGAAATAATCATTTAAAAATAGGATATGATTTTATAAAACTGCCAGATTTTTAAGTTTAGGAATTAACATGATTGTTGCACTGGGGACCTTTCCCGTGTCCATGTCCACTCTTCCCCTTTCTCCATCCTGCTGTGACTCATGAGGCTGCCCTAGATGAACTGTGTCAGTGAGATTCTCTTCCCTCAAGTTTGGGGTTCAATTTGGCTACTTGGGTGTATTGGCAGGAGAAAGAAAGGAGGGGAAGAAGGTGAAAGAATTTAGTCCCCAGCTCCCTCTCTGCCAGGTCACCTTGTCTTGGCCACTTTCTTCCACCAGAAGCTAGAACTTCTGTTATCCTTCTCCCCTCATCACATTGTCTTCTGTTCTTCTAAGTCCCAATAACTGTTCTCTCCCCTGACACCTTAAGGCTTAGGGGTGGTAGCAGCATTCAGTAATTACTAGCCCTGGGGTATTCCACAGCCCCTGTGGTTTTCCTATACTCTGTCTGCTCATTTTTAAATCTATTAATTAAACTATCTCCAAATGACCCAGGGTTGGTGATGCCATTCCACGCTAGATGATTTTAATACCTAGAAGGGACTTCCCTGATGGTCCGGTGGCTAAGACACCTCTCTCCCAATGCAGGGGGCTGGGGTTTGATCCCTGGTTGGAGAACTAGATCCCACGTGCTGCAGCTAAGGGTTTGTATGCTGCAACTGTGAGTTCAGATACCATAACTAAAGATCCCGTGTGCCACAACTAAGACCTGGCACAGCCAAATGAATGAATTAATTAATAAGTAAATATTTTTAAAAGATAAATACCTAGCAAAGTTACTAATATATGAAGAACAGAGACCATTCATAAGAAAGTGAAACTTTCATACTTGCGTTTTCTTATTGAGTCACTACTATTTAAAGAAAAAATAGCTATTGTTACTGAGAGCTTACTCTAGTCCTGAAACTGCTCTAAAAAAATAACACCTTAAAGGTGTTATTTCATAAGGGGCTTCCCTGGTAGCTCAACTGGTAAAGAATCCACCTGCAATGCAGGAGATCCTGGTTCAATTCCTGGGTCAGGAAAATCCCTTGGAGAAGGGATAGGCTACCCACTCCAGTATACTTGGGCTCCAGTATTCTGCTGGCTCAGATGGTAAAGAATCTGCCTGTAATGTGGGAAACCTGAGTTCATTCTCTGGGTTGGGAAGATCCCCTGGAGAAGGGAATGGCTACCCACTCCAGTATTCTTGCCTGGAATACTCTTGCCTGGAATTCCATGGAGAGAGGAGCCCGGCAGGCTACAGTCCACAGGGTCACAAAAAGTCAGGCATGACTAAGCACAGCACAGGTCATATAACCTCACGATTAAACCTGTGAAGATGCTACAACCATTATCCACATAGGCAAAGGAAGGTTGTGACTTGCTCATATGACATTGTGAGTTATAATACGAAAGAGATAATTCGTTTGAAGTCCCTGTTTCTGGCACAGAGCTCCTAAAACCCTAAGAATTTCGTAAGTGATAAGAGCAATAAATGTCTGTTGATACTCATAACCAACCTGTTTCAACCACATCTGAATTTATGTCAATGAGGTGGCTTTTGGAGAAGGAAATGGCAACCCACTCCAGTATTCTTGCCTATAGAATCCTGTGGATGGAGGAGCCTGGTGGGCTGCTGTCCATAGGGTTGCACAGAGTCGGACACCACTGAGGAGACTTAGCATGCATGCATACATTGGAGAAGGAAATGGCAACCCACTCCAGTATTCTTGCCTGGAGAATCCCAGGGACAGAGGTGCCTGGTGGGCTGCCATCTATGGGGTTGCACAGAGTCGGACATGACTGTAGTGACAGCAGCAGCAGCAGGTGACTTTTAGAAAGCAGTTAGGGGTTTAGTTGTCAAGGGAACCCACCTTGTGGTTGGGGAGTTGGAACTTTTAGTCTCACCCCCCTGACCTCTGAGGAGGGAAGAGGTACTTTAGGTAAAGTTCAATAATGAGTGGCGAATGGTTTAATCAACTATGCCTGTGTGATAAAGCCTTCATAAAAGGGGTTTAGAGAGCTTCCTGGTTGGGAGGAGAGGCGTGCTCAGAGAATATAGCAGTTCTGAGCCCTTTCCCCATATACATCTTCCATCTCACTGTTCCTGAGTTCCTTCTTTTACAATAGGCCAGTAGTCTAGTTATTGTGGCAGTTCTAGCACAGGTTGGAAAAGAATTTCCAGACACAGAGTATTTTAGAAGAGATAGTTTATTGAGAGCAAAAGGCTGAGCTAGTGAGGGCACTGCAAAGACAGCAGACCAACTTCCTGACAGACCAAGGAGAGCCGACCCCTTTCATGGGCTTGCAGCCAGTTTTAATAGTCTCAGGACAAAGAAACTTCCTATGGGGAGGGATGGTGTTAAGTCATTGGTTGGGGGTCTTTTGGTGCCCACTTTGCCTAATATGGAGATGGGAGCTGGCTGGTTAGGGACAGGATGGCTCATGACAAACAGGATGGCACAGATCCATGACAAACAGGATGGCCCATTGCCGCGGCCAGCACAAGCAAGAGTCGCACCTGCACAGGGAGAGAACGGAGCGTCCCCGCTAAGAAAAATAAGAGAGAGACAAAAGATGGGGTTGAGAGGATCAGACCAAAATGGCTGATGCCTTCCTTTATTGTGCTGCAGTATATATAGGATAAAGTACGTGACTTCTGACATTCACAAGATTGTTCTTAATCTCCAAATACAATCAGAAGACCCTTACCATTGTGTACAGATCACAATAAGATAATCTATCTTCTATCAATAAGATAATCTATCTTCTATGAAATGTTGCAAGAACCAAACGTCCTGGAGCCTTAAGGGTAATAAATTCTTCAGGGGGGCGGGACAGGAAACTTAGGAACATGCCTAAGGCTCTGCATAACGCCGAGCAGCTCCCAAGACTTAACCCTTCACGGGCAGTCCCCCGCAGCTCCCCTCTCTTTATTTTTTAAAAGCTCCATAAGATGTCGGTGTTGCAACATGTTTTTATGTATCAGAACTCTCATATGTAAAAATTCTTTAACAATGCTACGAATAAGGCAAGGAGCTAAACAAATCAATATAAGCACAACAGTCAGAACCATGCCCACAGCAATTATGCTTCGCCACAGTGAATGAAGGCTAGGGAAGTTAGAAAATAAATTTTGTAAGAAATTATCAACAGTATCAGCTATGTTCAAAGTAGCTTTTGGAGAATTTTCAATATTAAGAATTTCATTATGCAACTGCAATAGGTCTAGAGAAACATTAGTATTAAACCATATTCCTTGTAGATGTTTTTTCACCTTATCCCACGGAAAATCAGATGCATTATAAGCCTTTTTTGTAACACAAATCCACTTATAATTAGCATGACATTGGATTTTCATGCGAAAACTAATGCTCTGAACTTGTTCTCCTAGAACTCTAACCACATCATATAAAGCTGATAATCTATCTTCTATTTTTCTATCTATATCTTCTTGTGTTCCCATTACTTTAGTAACATTATATGACAAGGAATCTACAGTATGAGCAGCTTGAACGGATTGTGCTAAAGATACAGAAGCGGTAACAGCAGTTGCTATAAGGGTGATTAAAGATACTATACCCAGAACAATCAGGCTCACACTTCTTTCAGTGCGGCTAAGAGCCGTGTTAATGCGTTGTAGTAATTCTAAAGCAGTCTCGTCATACCAAGCTTTCAGTTATTTCAACAGGTAACATTACAAAAGCAGGTTGTTTTACTATTATAACTTGTTCTCCTTTGGCAACACCTCTTATGCAATTGGTAAGTATGCAATTAGAACAATTTAAATGATATTCAATGACAGTGTTATTTCCATATGGCCTTGTATCAACATAAATGGGTAAGGGACACAAGCTCGGGGATATAAAAATCCCGTAACTCCTACATTACCATATTTGTTCCCACTAGTATTGGGTTGTAAATATAGACTATTGCCATGACCAAAAGCAGCCAAAAGTTTCCACAGTTCTGTTTGATATACTTGAGCAGTGTTTACAGAGAAAATGGGTGGATGCTGTCCTCGATATTCAGGGAAATCAGGTTTTCCCCCAGGTGCCCAATCCCATAAAAGGGTGGCATCGGCATTGTTGATGTTGTACACTGATGCAACCCGGGCTCGACATAAAGTCCAAGGAGTGTCTATTCCTATGCCGATGCTTAGATGTTTGTTGCAAAACGGAATGTCGAGAGGTCCGGTTCTGTCACGGTACGATCTTTTTCCGGTTTTTTCATCAATGCCAGAAATAGTCACTCGAGGATAAGATATATCAGCTGACACCTGTATACAGTGAGGATGTTGTGATTGATAAGAAAAGCACATAGGATATTGTGTAGTAAGACCATAAAAAGAGATAGTAGCTTGCTGGGGAGAAATATGAATATCTGATTTTCCTCCCAAAAGACTTGTATCATTGACATAGACAGGTACTACTTCTTTATCCCATCCTAATGATTGAATCGTAGGTGGATCAGGAATGTATGCCCAAAAAGCCGCAGCCGCCCCGTTTTGTATCTGCAGCCTCTCCGGGATCTAGCGCGGCGCTTTGGCATCTTATAGCATCTAAGAGCCGTGCCACGAAGTCCTGATAAAGCTCATCAGGTCCCTGTCGGACTTTTGAGAGATCTTCTGTCTTAATACTAGAGCTAGGAAGTTTTTTCCATGCCCATCGAGCTGCATTTGATATTTGTGCATATGCACCAGGTAAAAAGTTAAGTTGAGTATTAGTAGCCTGGAAAGCACCTTCACCAGCCAACATTTCGTAGGAAGTCTGTATACCTTGTTGCTGATTGACATCGGCTATACGAGCACACTGTTCAGCATATTCAGATTTCCATAGTAAATAATCTCCCCCCGAAAGACAGGCCCTAGCTATTTGTTTCCAATCATTTGGGGGTAGATTTTGAGTACCCAAATTTTCTATCATAGCAATAGTGAATGGAGCGGTAGGACCATATTGTGAGCAAGCAATCTTTAACTCTTTTAATTGTTTGAAAGGCAGCGCTTCATGAAAACGCTGGTTGTTATTTTTAAAAACAGGAAAAGCAAGAGAAAAATCGGAGACGACCTCACCAAGTCGTTGTGCTTGTTTCAATGCCTTTTGCAGCGGAGACATAATCTCAGATGGAGGAGGAGGAGGAGGCCCCGGAGGGGGATCGAGACCTGCTATGACGGAAGGAGCATAGGCAGGGGAAGAGGCGGAGCAGAAGGAGATTTAGAGTTGTTACTAGGAAGCTTAATTCCTGAATTCTGTAAAGCAACAGTGAGGTTTTTTAAACATTCAACCAAATCATCTTTAGATGTTGACGTCCCCTTTTCTTGTGCTAAAAAACCCCAATCTTCTTGATGGTATTTAGCAGCTTCTTCGTCTAATTCCGCCTCATCTGTGGATGAAAGTGAATCATCATTATCTGAAGGACGCGATAATTTAGAAAACGGAGGGTCGCCTTCAACTCCCTTGGGAACAGCATACCTGGGTTCCGGATCAGGAACATGTAGAGGATTTTCTTCCTGTTTCAATAAATTTTCTAAACGTTTTAATTCATCATTATCAAAGTCCAGACAATCACGAATTAGTGTCCAAAAGGATAAAGTTTCAACAGGCACCTTTTCAGGGCCATGTAGAGTATAATGAGCCCGAATTTGTTCCCCTACCTTTTTCCATGTTTCTAAATTTACTGTACCTTCTCTGGGGAACCAAGGGCAAACTTCCTCAATAAATGAAAGAAAATTGATTAATTTAGGTTTGGAAACAGTAATTCCCCGATGTTTTAACATTACAGATAACATATGTACAAACAATTGACGACTATGCGTCTGTCCCATATTTATACTCTCACCTATATACCTTACTACTACTCCTCAATTTAAATTCACTTGTATACGTATACTCACTCTTTTTAGCTAATAAGAGTAGTGGCGGAGGAAAACTGTCGAAATCGAGCCCACGTTGGGCACCACCTGCCCGGCCAGCACAAGCAAGAGTCGCACCTGCACAGGGAGAGAACGGAGCGTCCCTGCTAAGAAAAATAAGAGAGACAAAAGATGGGGTTTGAGAGGATCAGACCAAAATGGCTGATGCCTTCCTTTATTGTGCTGCAGTATATATAGGATAAAGTACGTGACTTCTGACATTCACAGCCCATGACAATGGTTGGCCATGGAG